>NC_023759.2:16642946-16910693 GCF_000499845.2 Phaseolus vulgaris
CACCGCTACTCCCGATCTGCTTCATCAAAGCGGGTTTTTGACTTCTCTCCATTGCTTGATCGTTTCCTGGTCGCCAGAGACTCTTGGCAACACCAGCTTCTTCCTGCCTTCACACCTTGGCCATTGCTCTTTCATCTGGGGGTAGAGGCGCCTTTCGGATCCTTCTCCACCTCCTTGTGCTTCAGAGCAAGAGACCGGGTGGCTAGGCGTTCTCTTCGAACCTGCCTTAGCCACCCTCAGAACTTCTTCCACCCTATACACCATACCTGAACTCGTTCGAGACGAGAAGGATTTTATCTTGCCTGAACTCGCTCATAGGCGAGAAGGTCTTTAACTCGCCTGAACTCGCTCATAGGCGAGAAGGTCTTTAACTCGCCTGAACTCGCTCATAGGCGAGAAGGTCTTTAACTCGCCTGAACTCGCTCATAGGCGAGAAGGTCTTTAAATCGTGCCTCTACATTGCCCCAGGGGTTACATCTCCTCCCCCCTAGAAACACTGAGGACTTTTACTGGTGCCTCTACATTGCCCCAGGGGTTACATCTTCTCGCCCCCAGAAACACTGAGGACTTTTACTCTTTCTCGCCTGCACTCGCTCGACGGCGAGGAGATCTTTTACTTGCCTCTACATTGCCCCAGGGGTTACATCTTCTCGCCCCCAGAAACACTGAGGACTTTTACTCTTTCTCGCCTGCACTCGCTCGACGGCGAGGAGGTCTTTTACTTGCCTCTACATTGCCCCAGGGGTTACATCTTCTCGCCCCCAGAAACACTGAGGACTTTTCGCTCTTCCTTGCCTGCACTCGCTCAGCGACGAGGAGGTCTTTAACTTGCCTCAGGACGCGCGAGGGCGTTGAGGTCTTTTAACTGGTGCCTCCGATCGCCGAAAGACGATGAGGACTTAAAAACTTTAACTGATGCCTCCAATCGCCGTAAAACGATGAGGACTTAAAAACTTTAACTGATGCCTCCAACCGCCGAAAAACGATGAGGGCTTAAAAATTTTAACTGATGCCTCCAATCGCCGAAAAACGATGAGGACTTAAAAACTTTTTAGAAAGCATGCAACATATCTTTAACTCGCCTTGAGCCACGTACAAGTGACAAGGTCTTTCTTCAAAACCTTTTTGGAAAACAGCAAGCATGCAATCTGAAAACGCCTTATGCTTCGAAAACTCTTCTTTTATTGGGTGGCCTCATTAAAAACCCTCCTTAGGGAAAAAAGAGTGTCCCCTTCAAACTGTTTTATCAGAGACATTGTAATGTAACTTTTGTGTTTGTCTTTACTTACAAAGCTCTTAACTATAGTACAACTTCAGGTGCGTGGCGTTCCAAGTGCGAGGAATCGCCCCTCCTTCTAGAGTCTCTAAGCGGTAGGCGCCGTTCCCGAGCGCCTCGGTTATTCTGAACGGTCCCGTCCACTTAGGCGACAGCTTATTCTCCATCTCGTACTGGTGGGCTTTTCTCATCACCAGGTCGCCTTCTCTAAATTGCCTTGGCATCACCTTCGAGTTGTACCTTCGTTCAATCCTTCTCTTCACCGCCTCAGCTTTCAGTCTCGCCTCTTCCCTGACCTCATCCAGTAGGTCCAGGTTCAGCCTTCTCTCTTCATTCGAGTCTTCCTCTACAAAGTTCTGGAACCTCGGCGAGCTCTCCTGGATCTCTACTGGAATCATCGCATCACACCCATAGACCAAACTGAACGGGGTCTCATGGGTTCTTGACTGCTCGGTGGTGTGGTATGCCCAGACTATACGGGGTACCTCCTCAGCCCAACTTCCCTTGGCTTTCTCGAGCCTCCTCTTCAATCCTCTCAGCAACACCCGATTGGCTGACTCCACCTGGCCATTCGTCTGAGGGTGCTCGACGGATGCAAACACTTGTTGAATTCCCACCCCTTCGCAAAGCTTCTTCAACAGGTGACTTGCAAACTGAGTCCCATTATCCGACACCAGGCGCTTGGGCACACCAAACCGGCACACAATGTTCTTCCACACGAAACCTTCGATTTTGTGTGCGGTGATCTGGGCCACTGGTTCTACTTCGATCCACTTGGTGAAATACTCGATTGCCACCACCAAGTACTTCTTCATCTGCCTGATCACCATCGGGAAAGGTCCCAGGATGTCGATTCCCCACGTATGAAACGGCCAAGGGCTGTAAATCGACTTCAACTCCTCGGGAGGCGCCTTGTGCCAATCGGCGTGCTGTTGGCACTGTTTGCAACACTGCGCATACTTCTTGCAGTCTTCTCTCATCGTTGGCCAGTAGTAGCCTGCACGGAGAGTCCTTGCGGCTAGAGCTCGACCCCTGACGTGGCTTCCGCATATACCTTCGTGGAGCTCCGCCATGATTCTCGTGCACCTCTCGCCATGTATACATTCCAGGAGCGGGTGAGTGAACCCAAACCTGTACAGATCGCCATCAATCAGGGTGTACTTGCTAGAATTCTTCTTTACCTTCCTAGCCTCAGTCGGATCCAGTGGGAGAAGGCCATCTGCCAGGCCCCGCTTGTACTGGGTTATCCAAGTGTCTGGCTCATGGGTAGCGCAGACCTGCATCACGTTCACCTTCTCTCCCCGACATGCTCTGATTCTCGGCGATCTCAGAGTTTCTTGTGTCAGGGACTTATGGCTTCTCGCTGCTTTCTCCATTGATTTGCTTATCTGAAGGACCAGGTGATCTGCCACAAACGCTCTCAGCGTCTTCAGAGTTTCTTGAATCACCGTCCTCTGCCTACCCCCCTTGCCTGAACTGGCGAGCTTAGCTAGCAAGTCAGCTCGGGCATTCTGCTCTCTGGGCACATGCACTACCTCGAAGGAGGCAAAAGAACTCTTCAACTCCTGCACATATTCCAGATAGGCCGCCATTTGCGGATCTTTAGCCTGGAACTCACCTGTTACTTGCCCTGTGACTAGCAGCGAGTCACTCTTAGCCATCAGCACCCTAGCTCCCATCTCCTTGGCCAGCAAAATTCCGGCGATCAGCGCCTCATACTCTGCTTGATTGTTACTGGCTTTGAAGGCAAATCTCAAAGATTGCTCGATCAGCACGCCATTGGGCCCTTCTAAAATGACCCCAGCACCGCTACCCTGCTGGTTCGACGATCCATCAACCGAGAGTACCCAACGGAAGTCGTCCCCCTCAACTCGTGTCGCCTCAGACGAGAGCTCGACCACGAAATCTGCAAAGATTTGCCCCTTGATCGGGCCTCGGGGCTCATACTTGATGTCAAACTCTGACAGCTCCACTGCCCATTTCACCATCCTTTCCGCAACATCGGGTTTCTTCAAAACTTTCTGGATGGGCAGGTCAGTCATCACCAGTATGGTGAAGCTATGGAAATAGTGGCGCAACCTCCTCGCCGAAAACACCACAGCCAGCGCAGCCTTCTCCAGGGCCTGATATCTCGTTTCGGGGCCCTGCAACACCTTGCTAACAAAATAAATAGGCTTCTGAGCCTGATCTTGATCCTGGGCGAGCACCGCACTCACCGCCCTCTCAGTCACAGCAAAATACAACCTAAGAGGGGTTCCCACCAGCGGTTTGCACAGAACCGGCGGGCTCGCCAGATATTCCTTCAGTTTGACGAAGGTTTCCTCGCACTCCTTCGTCCAGGCAAACTTGTTATTGCGTCTCAAGCATTGAAAATAGGGATGTCCCTTCTCTCCGCTAGCTGACACGAAGCGAGACAGGGCTGCCATCCGTCCTGTTAGCTGTTGAACCTCCTTCACCGTAGCTGGGCTCCTCATCGCCAGGATGGCGGCACACTTATCAGGGTTGGCCTCTATGCCTCTTTCAGTTAAGAGAAAACCCAAAAACTTTCCAGCCTCCACGCCGAAAATGCATTTCTCTGGATTAAGCTTTAACCTGAACTTGGCGATCGTCGTGAACAATTCTTCCAAGTCCGCAACGTGCTTGCTTTTTTCCGGTGAGGTCACGACCATGCCATCGACGTACGCTTGCACGTTCCTTCCCAGCATCGGTGCAAGTACTCGATCCATCAACCTCTGGTACGTGGCCCCCGCGTTCTTCAGTCCAAACGGCATCACCTTGTAGCAGTAGCACGATCTCTCCGTCATGAAGGCTGTCTTCTCTTCATCCATGGGATGCATCTTAATCTGGTTATACCCCGAGAAGGCATCCAGGAAACTCAGCAACTTACACCCTGCGGCACTATCTACCAGGGCGTCTATGCTTGGTAAAGGATACAAATCCTTTGGACAAGCTTTGTTCAGGTCGGTGAAATCGACGCACATGCGCCATTTCCCGTTACTCTTCTTCACCAGCACGACATTCGCCAGCCACTCAGGGTACTGGACTTCCCTGATGTGACCTGCAGCAAGGAGTTTCTGTGTCTCATCTCTAATCGCCTGCCTCCTTTCTTCGTTGAACTTTCTTCTTCTTTGTCGCACTGGTCTCACCAAGCTGTCCATCGCCAGATGATGGCACAGGAAGTCGGGATCAATTCCGGGCATGTCCGAAGCGGACCATGCAAACGCGTCCAGATGCCGCTCAATCACCTTGGCGATCTGGTCCTGGAGCTCGACCTCCAGAGATCTTCCCAGCTTGAAGATTTTTCCCCCGATCTCTTTCTCGAGCCACTGCTCGACAGGTTTTGGCCTGGATTCCCTGGCGATCACCGCCCTGGCGATTCCCTGTTCTCTCGCTTCCTCAGGGCGATTTCGCGCCTCTTCCTCCTCCAGACCAGCGTTCCCCTCTCCCAGCTCAGCGTCCACCATCTCCACATCCCTCCCGGCGGTCTCTTCCGTTACCGTCGATCTGGGCTTCACGCCGGGAGGTGGGGTGGTTGTTACATAACTCACTGATCTCTTGTTTTTCAGGCTATTCTCATAGCACTTTTTTGCTTCTTTCTGATCAGACTTGATCGTGATCACCACCCCCTCCATAGACGGCAACTTCACCTTCATGTGCTGAGTCGACGGTATAGCGCCTATCCTGTTAAGCGTGGGCCTTCCCAACAGGATGTTGTATGCTGAAGGGGCGTTTACAATGAGGTACTTGATTTTCTCCGTCCTCGAACAAGCCTCATCTGTAAACGTGGTTCTCAACTCAATGTACCCCTTGACCTCCACCTGGTCACCAGCGAACCCATATAGGCACCCTCCATAGGGCCTTAGCTGGTCAAGGGGCAATTCCAGCTGCGTGAAAGTCGGCCAGAACATCACGTCTGCCGAGCTTCCCTGGTCCACCAAAACTCTGTGGACCTTCCTTCCCGCCGTAATCAACGAAATGACTATGGGATCGTTGTCATGGGGCACAACGTCCCGAAGATCCTGCTTGGTGAACGTAATGTCCACCTCCGGCGAGTGATCTTCAAACATATCCACTGTCATCACCGACCGCGCGTACTTCTTCCTCTGCGATGCGGTGCATCCACCACCTGAGAAGCCTCCTACGATGGTGTGGATTTCCTCGTGGATGGGCATCTCGTGTTGCTGGGCTTCTCCACCTGCTGACTGGGAACTCGACGCTCCCCCCGTTCTTCTGTCCAGCAGATAGTCATTTAGGAACCCGCTCTTAACCAGATCATCGAGCTGATACCCTAAGGACAAACACGAGTCCAAAGTGTGGCCAAAGCCCTGGTGAAACTCACACCAGGCGTCTGGCTTTGGTCCCAGCACCTTGTCGCCCACCTTCTCAGGCGCTTTCAACCTGGCAGATATATTGGGAATGGCGATCAGGTCCGCCAATCCCATAACAAACTTGTGCTTAGGCGGGCGATTGTATTCCCGGCGTGCTGGTTGCTGGCGTCCTTGGCCCCTCCCCTTGTTCCTCCTATCATAAGGATGGCGAGTCCTCTGGTCCTTCCTGGCCGCCGCCGCTGTTTCCAGCACCCTTTGCGGCTGGATCCTGGTCTGGGCGCGTGGCCTAGCGGGAGCCACGCTCCCTCTCTTCTCAGCGACCTCACTTTCGTCGGCGATGTGAGCCACCGCAAGTCGCCTGACCTCAACAAACGTTGCAGGGTGAGCCCTGATCAAGGCCTCGCAGAATGGTCCTGGCAGCACGCCCTTCTTGAATGCATAGACCAGGATTTCTTCATCTTTGGCCGGCGATCTGACCATCTGCGCTCCAAAGCGATTCAGGTAGTCTCTGAGGGACTCTCCCTGGTACTGCCTTATATCAAACAAATCATAAGACACCCTGGGCGGTGCCTTGTTCACGATGTATTGCTCGACGAAAACCTTCGAGAACTGCTGAAAACTGGTTATGTGACCGTTAGGTAGGCTCACAAACCACTCCAACGTCGTTCCCTGGAGCGTGCTTACGAACATCTTGCAATACACGGCGTCTGACCCTCCCGACAGCATCATCTGCGTATGGAACGTGGTCAGATGGGCCTCTGGATCCTCCACGCCGGTAAAGACAGCCTTGACAAGGACCACGCTCGTAGGAATGGGCGTGTCAGTAATCGCCTGAGCGAAAGGCATAGGAAAAACACGAGGTGGCGACGACGGCGCGACCTCTTCAGCAATAAGACGCCCTTGCTGCTCCTGAAGAGCTTGACGCAGCTCCTCAGTCACCTTGGTAAGCTCATCATTCCTGGCCCGGGAGGCGGCCAGGTCCTCATGCATTCGCGCCTGCTCTATGCGCGAGGCTTCCACAGTCGCCTGCAACGAGCGCATAATGTGTACCATCTGCGCCATGGTCATGGCGGCGTCGCCTTCAGCAGCGACAGGCGCCACGGGGCTCGAACGATTGCTTCTCATTTTTCTCATGAACTTAACGAATCACAGAATGCAGCGAACAACACTTGCTTCAGCTACGATCGATTCAGCGATCAATCGGAAGGAAACCGCGCGAAACTCCGCAAGGAAACTCAAGAACACCGCAACCTTCAAAGAAACCTGCAACTCCACCGGAAACCACTGCTCTTCCCACGGATAACCCAACGAGCGGAAGAACTCAACTCCACCGAACAAACTACGCGTAAACAACAGGAAAACCTTTCTTCACCGATCGAAAACCCAAACGAACGGTATAAAACGCGAATTTACCGAACAAATTTCAAGCAAAAAGCGAACGATGGTTGCACCAGCACACAACCACGCAGAAAACTTCGAAAACCTTCAAGAACTCACGCTGTGGATGGGAGCAAGTTTTACACGGCCCCACGGTGGGCGCCTGATGATCCTGCCTGTTGACCAGAACGTAGGAGTTTGCCTCGTCACAGGATCGACTTGCGCACCGCTTCCAACGTCCGTCCCTCTCCGAGATCCACTTCAAGAACCTGCAAAAGAACAGAGCGGCGCCGCTGCGGCCGATCGCACTCCAACGCCCAAGTCAGTAGCCGAACCACCAAATACTAAGAGAACAAGAACCGTGCAAATTCTCTCTCACAGTGTGCTCTAGAACTCGCAAGCGTAAAGAGTATAATCTGAACGTGCGTACCTCAGAAAGTTCGTTAAGAACTCTTATATACCTGGTTACTTTCTCTCTCCTGGCAGTTACAGACTTGGACACGTGGCTCGCATCTAGTCGTACACGTGCCTTCATCTGGAGCCTCCTTGACTTGGGCGCTGCTTCTACTCTCGTTTTGCTAAGTTACCTATGCATGGTACTGCCCAGTACATAGCTAACTTGGGAGTGCGATCTCTACTGGAACTGGCGAGTTAGGGTGCCTTCGTACACCTTCTCTGTGGTCTCGCCGGCCGCCTTCATAACCTGCACCACCTTCATCTCTGGCGATGTGCTTTCTCTGGCGATCTCCAATCTCAAGGTCGCCTGAGTTTACATCTGGCGACTTCATCTCCAACCTGGTGATCGCCGGTTCTGGTATGCTGGAGATCGGAACACGCCAACTTAATAACTGGCGACTTCACGAGCCCCCCGACTTCCTTCCCTTCTGCCAACCTGGCGCCTTGTCAACACGCCTATATTGTAGCGGGATGCCACGTCATATTAGGCCATATAGTAGTACACTGATTTCCATTATCGTAAGTGAAAAAATACTAAGGTTTTCTAAATTTTGTAATATATAGCATAACCTAGATCGATCTTGAAAGGACACATTAAATTGGATTAAATTGGATTGTATATTTAGGTTCTCCCTTACAAATAAAAATTTAGGATTTAGGGATTTAAAAACACAAAACGTATATTGGAAAATAAAATTAAATATCAAAAGCAAAATTCTAGAAGATTAAAACAGATTAATCCACAAATTCAAACAACTAAATAATCCAAAATTCATAATTCTCTAAAGATTAAATCAAAAGTTTGAATAGTAAACCAATTGAATTAATGAACTAAATTTGTTTATAGGAATTAAATATCATATCATTCTATCCAATTCATATTCCGTTATTGTTTAATATATTTCTAATTTGAATTCTAATTTCAAAAATACAAATTCATATCATAAAAGAGAAAAACCAATATCAAGGAAGAGAAGAACAAACTCAAATTGATGAACGTGCAAAACTCAATTCGTAGTTGATTCAATGAATTGATCTCAAAGATTTAGTTTTCCATTAGAAAATAATAATAAACATAACAAAAGAGTAAATGAAGAATATGAAAAGATGAAAATAGGTAGAAAAGGAAAAATACTAAAACCCTAAAAATATTTGTCCAATTGATTTTTGTCTCCCTATTTTAAGAAGAATTAGGTATCAAATAGTTTACGAACCTAAATTCGAATTTTGCAAACTCTGAAGAAATTATTGTGGAATATGGACTCTAATAAAATTTAGAAGCCCAATTAAAAACGTGTACGCTCAAACAAGTAAAATAAAACCCACATCAATACCTATACAAATTTTCTATAAATCTACATTAACTTCTAAAAATTGTTAAAAGTTACATAAAGTCCAAAATCCAACAATATGTTCATTTTAAAGTCCTAGTGTAAAATCCAATGAAACCGAAATAAAAGAAAATGACGTCTAAGTTAATTATGACTGTATAATAAAATTATAAACGTGTGTCTTTATAAGCGACACACAAAAATGTGAGATATAATTTGACAAAGCGAACATGAAAACAACCGTGCACGCATTGGTTACCAAGGTGAAGTAGTCAACAGAAAATGAAGTGGTGCGAAACATGTACCATAGGCACGAATGTGGTCACAACCAGCTTTCGCTTAACAACAACCTTAGACAAATCCAACCCCAAATATCTACCACACCTACACTCTTCACTTCTCATTCTCAACCACTTCACGATTGCGTGTCTTCAATCCAATGGCTTCCACGCCTTTTTCCACTCTCTGCCACTTCCACAAACCCTCCCTCCGCTTCCTAGCCTTGGACAGCTTCAGGTTCTCCGGCGCTTCGGCGATCTCATTCCCAAAGGTTCGGAAGAACCGTAAAATTGGAAGTTTACCCGTTTGCCGAATTAGTTCAGCTGTCGCCTTCCGAGACCTTGTCGCCGACGACTTTCGCCACCCGCTTGATCAACAGGTGCGTCCGATTTCACGTTTCTTCTTCCGTCTTCGATAAATATCTATCTTCTTGAGTTAAAATCAACTTTCTAACTTTTTCTATGAGTTGTTTAAGTCGTTTTCTCTTTTATGATTTTTGTTTTCTGGGAAGCGTTATTGATTGGTGGCAAGGTTTTCATTTTGATGTTCCAGAATACGCTGATACTGAGAGCAATTCCGGGATTAAACGAACTTGGAAAGGCTCTTCTAGGTAACAAACAGATACCTTGTGTTCTAAGTAGCGGTGTTGTGGTTTATTGAGTTTTTCTTATGATGTTTCATGGATGTGTAGTTTGTTAACATCTTAGTTGACGAGGAGTATTATCAAATTATAGTATGTAAATGAGGGAAAAATCTCATCTTATAGTTCAGTTTTGTGGAGTTGAATTTTGTAAGGTTGCGTTTGACACAAAATCCATATATTAAGACCGCTCTAATTAGGAAGAGTTCTGGACAATTTTAACTTTTTTTTGCACCCCTTTTTTTCTAGTGGACGATGGAAATTTACCGAGTAATGGTACATATGCAAAATTATATTAACATAAAGATTCTTATATAATCCTCGTTTACCCAACTTGGGGATTCTTAGTAATGCAGTGGTTGCAATTCACGTTGACTAGTGATATGTCTAAAGTAGTGTATATAGAAGGAGGACAACCCTCATACTGGCTGTGGAGTTGGGTTAGGAAAAAGTATTGGACAAAACCTATATGAAGTTCTTTAGGTGTATTTGGTGTTATTCTCCAATCAGTAGTGAAGTTTTACCATCGTAACTTCTGCTAACTGTTTGAAATGTAAGACAATATCTAAATATCTTTATATATTTCTTACATTTCTAACACTAGCCTTTAATGCAAACATTTATTACATATATTCTTGAAATGAAACTATATAAAAATATAACACTAAAAATAAATAGGAAATGTATTTAAGTTTTGTCATAAGTATTGAATCATCATCAACTGAAATATAATACTAAAAAAAATAGGCAAATATTTTAAGTTTTGTCATAAGTATTAAGTCATCATCAACTGACAAATGCTACGATCATTGGTGTCAATAGTTTATTTACCCAGTACACTTGAGACAGGTGTACTAAGCTAGCATTTGGCCTCACACCAAATGAATTAGAAAGGTTTTGCTCTGTTCTGCTTAATATTCCAATCATTTAGTGGAACCAAGATGTGCCATTTTTTTACTCCATATTTTATTGTATTCTGTTTTTAAACCGTAAAAACATGAAATAGAACCCTTTGTCTTATTGGATTCCATTCCCACATGGCCCTTGATAGACAAGAATCTCTAAGACTCATACCCCTCGAATATTTCCATGTAAGTCATATACTTCACATAGTTTATGCAAGTAAGTATCTGAAATTATTTAAGTTGGTAAAAATGTCATAAATGTATATTTGCCCATACAGCTAGCCATTACGTTATACTTTTTGTAGAATACCAGAACAAATAACGATAAGTAATAAATAGTTAGAACAAGAGATCCATGAATGGTTTTATTATATCTGTTAATATCAGGGTCTGCACATCTATTCACAATATTGTCTGCATGGCTGTGGCGTGGTTATTCTTTTCCTTATAAATAGTGAATTTGTCTTCTTTTATATGATAATCAATGATGTTCAACTGGATGTTTGAGGCACAAAACACCACCACTATACTAATTAAGATTTTTCATAACTGTATACATGCTTTCAGATACCAGTGGGAAAATATTTGTCATTTGTAGTAGGTCCATGTTTCAGACATATGGCTTTTGTTACGCAAGGGCCTCCTTACGTTCAATAATATGTTTGAATAGTCTTACACTGTCAACTGATGAGGTTGTTGTATGACATGGTTCACTTAAAATGAATTGCAGGCACTGTAGCTGAGCAGGTCATGCTCCTTGAGAACATCGGGACATCCGTCCTTGTTTCTAAAAATCAGGTATCCTTTACACTAATTAAAATACAATATACTTCAACAAGTACCTGGAAAGGACATTATAGGAAGATGGGCAATATAATAGATAAACTTTTACTGCATCGGATAGTCCTTGCCTGTTTGTGGAAATGAAGGGTTTTGTTGTCTGTTACTACTTGCAAAAGGACGAAAATACAGTTATGATACAGTTGTGAATGCATTTACATATTTGAACAGCAAAATGTAAATGTTTATGCATTGGAAAAAACAATGCATGTTGGAAAATCTCTATAATTATCTGTGTGAATTCGTCTTTCATTTATTTTATTCCTCACAAATGAAGAATCAGACTGTCGGAGTGCATTCCATTGATTGTGTACTTGTATATATGAATGTGCATGTGGGTCTGTCTAACCCTTCTTGATGAATGAGTAAATAAACTTGTCCAACTTATCCATGTTAGTTCTGATTAAAATATATGAGAGCTGTCCTTCATATTTTTATTTTCACTCAGTCGAGTTATGTGACATAATTATCTTTAATTGCGTTTAGTTAGTAAATCTTCCTCTGTGCAACTCAATAATGGTAATATGAGTTTATGGTTTTATTTTATGCAACATGAATCTGCAAATACTATTAATGCATTTAGGTTCCTGCTGAGTTCTTGCCATCTAATGTTACCTCAAATATGTGAATAAACTTTTCCTCTTGTTTTGTCAGCTTCCTGATCTTTACCACCTAATGGTCGAAGCTGCAGAAATATTAAATGTTGATTCCCCTGATCTATATGTTCGTCAAAGTCCTGTGCCAAATGCATATACATTAGCTATAAGCGGCAAACGACCTTTCGTTGTCATTCATACCAGCCTTGTGGAGCTCCTTACAAAAGCAGAGTTGCAGGTTATAATTTGTTTCTCTGTTACAGTTTTTTTTTAGTTTAACCCAACTTCTTAACCAGTTTAGTATCCACGGAACTGCTCCCATCTCCCTGCTCAAAACCAAAAAAGTTCAGCCCGGTTCATATTTCACAAATAATTTTTTTTTGCAAGTACCGTGCGAGTTGAATGATGTTGGGTGTACGATCCTTTACATGATCTATAGGTTTTTCTCATCCAAGATGCCTGATCAATTTATTGTTCAAGCTATCTTGGTCATTGTTCTGGTTCAAATTGTTATTAACTTGTGATCACTTCACTTTAACAGGCTGTTTTGGCTCATGAGCTAGGTCATCTAAAATGTGATCACGGTGTGTGGCTTACATACGCAAATATTCTAACCCTTGGAGCCTATACTGTACCTGGTAGGTTACATAGAGCATTTTTTTTCCATAGGAGTATTAATACCCACAAATGGATATGTATACATACCCTATGGTGAAGTAGTTAAGTAAATTGAATGATCAAAGTTGGAGAAACATTTTTTTCTCTTACTCCGACGGATAGAACTGGGAATAAAATCCATGTCACTCTTATCACTAGTTGAGTATAACAACCTTAAAAACTCTCATAATGCAATTTTTTTTCAAACTTTTTTCATTGACCTTTGAAGGGTAGCTTATTGACAGTGGATATATATTTAACCCTATCCGTTGCAGCTCTTGTTTTAATATTGATGAGAACATGATTCATTCTTTGTTCAACTCAATTTTTCATATCATAACTAGTGCCATTTGGTGTAGGCATTGGTGGTATGATAGCTCGAACTTTGGAAGAGCAGCTATTCCGCTGGCTTCGAGCAGCTGAGTTGACTTGTGATCGAGCAGCTCTTCTTGTTGCTCAAGACCCTAAGGTATGCTACTATGCTGATACATGTAAATTGGTTATTATTGTATATTGATTGAAATACTGAATTATAAATTTTTCATTCCCCAACCCCACAAGAGGTCGTCATCTCTGTCCTCATGAAATTAGCTGGGGGATGTCCATCTATGGCTGATCAACTAAATGTGGACGCATTCCTGGAGCAAGCTCGCTCTTATGAAAAAGCTGCTTCCAGCCCAATTGGGTGGTATATAAGGTTTGCATGTTTAGGGCACTGGAAAATTATGTTGGGATTTCTTTCCATTCAGAATCTAACTTCTGGCTGCTGATTAGGAATGCACAAACAAGGCAACTGTCACATCCTCTTCCTGTTCTACGTGCTAGTGAAATTGATGAATGGTCAAAAACTCCAGCCTATAAATCCCTTTTGAAGCGTGGAATTCAGATCAAAGCAATAGAACAAAGTGTCTAGCAGTGTGTCCATGGATTTGTTCAAAGTGCTCCGCAGCTCAAGGTTCTTCGAAGGTAATTTCTTAAAACTCTAATTTCTGTCTTACTTTTTTGCCCTTCATCCATGTCGGTAATATGCCTAAAAATAATGTGTAGGCTTAATTAAATTTTTAGTATTACAGCTATAGTTGAAATTCAAATTTGGTCTCACTATTTTTTTTCATAAATTTAATCCCCTAAATAATTTAAATATACAATTTTTGGTTCATCTAATAACTTGATATCTAATATTTTAATGGGAATGTTAACTTGACACCATGTAAGACTATCACATATGTACGTCTATGTAGACGTGACATATTATTACACTTAGCATTTATGTTAGAGGTACAATGTTATGGTAAGGGATGAACAAAAATTACATAAATAAAAATAGTTAGAGAAACAAATTCGAAAATATAAAAATTGGGAGACTAAATTCAAATTTGGACAATTAGAGGAAGACTAAATGGTTTATTAGTGTATAAGTCTATTAATCTATTTGTATAAGTGATAGGATGCAATTGACGTAATTTGTAGATATGGTATAGGTAATTTGGGTAAATTTATACATAAGTATTTTTAAAAGGAAGAAAATAACAAAAAATGAGAATAAAAAAAAAAAAAGTTAGAACTAATTTATGTATAAAGTAGAAACTTTCTTACATTTACTTTTCCCAAATCAAATTTTTAACTTATACATAAATTAATTTAATTTAATTTAAATTAATTTATGTATAAGTTTTATCTAAAGCTTCTCCATAATAATAACGTATATTTAGAAAAAGAAAAAGAAAATATGAAAATAAACATTCCTTTCAAAAGTAATATTATTACATTTCTCCAAAATATGAATGTCTATCTCATTTTAGATGATGAAAGAGAATTCCTATAAAGCGGATTTTGACTCTAACTTAATCTTAATCTTACAAAGTGAGGTTTTTAATGTTAAGATTATACTTCACTTATAACTAAAGTGAGGTTTGTAATGTTAGGTTTTATAACTAAATTTGTAAAGTGAGGTTTGTAATGTTAGGTTTACACTTCACTTATACATTATATATTTGGTCCCTAATCAATCTAATATTTACAAGGACACTTGTTCACGCTATAAGACTGAACATTTGGAGTATGTGGAAATAATGGGAGATTTGATATTAGATGACATAATAATCATATTAAAAAAATGGATTTAAGATTTAACTCGATCTCACAAATCACCTTGTAGATGATGTTTATGCTATATTTATATATTAAAATTTGATTAGATTGTAGGTGATGTTTATGCTATATTTATATATTAAAATTTGATTATATTTGTATTTGATGTGAACTATCTAACAAGAAAGAAAAGACAAATTGTAATCCAATTGGAAGTATAGGATGTGTGGGAAGTATTAGAGGAGACGGTAGTCAAGGAGAAACATTCAGAATTGGGAAACTGATACTGATTCTACCTTTTGGAATTTTCTACCTTTTGGAATTTGGAGTAATATGTTGAAATTCTTATGTTTTGAGGTGATATTTAAATATAATATTTTGTTATTGATTAAAAAAAATAAAATTTATTTATGAGATGACTAACAAGAATATGTGATAGAAAAGTAAGGTATTGGAAATAGGGTTAAAATAGAAGAGAAAACAAATGTATGACTATAATTATGATTATATTTTAGAACATTCCTACTCAGTTTAGGGAATAATAAGTATACCAGAATGATGGTCTTTGCAAATGATGAGCCATAAACTTTTATTTCGACATAATGTCCTTTCTAACACTTTGCAATTTTATTTCTCACTATGTTTTATTTTACTTTGTGGAACAGTAAGTGCATGGTGGTTGATGTTCAGATTGTAGCAGGCTTCTGCAAACTTCTTGTACTGTAAATCTACAAATGTGTTTTCACTTTGTAATATAAGTCAACCTGTATGTAGAATTTTGATGACATTGATTATTATTTCATAGAAATATTGACCCCTATAAAGGAAAGGATTACCTGTATAATTGTAGCTTAGAAAAATTATCGGAGGGAAAGATAAATAATAAAAATATTAGTCCCTAAATTTGGATTAAATTTTATTTTAACCTCTTAATCTAAAAGTGATCTTTTAGTCTATCAAATATGAAATTGATTTTTAAATATGTAATTTAAAATTAATTTTAGTAGTCCTCTAAATTTAAGAACATTTCTTTAGTCTTAAAATTTAAAACGTGTTTTTAAGTTTTCTAAGATTTTTAAAGTTAGCATTGTTGAAAATTTGATAACCCGAGTAAAACTTTATTAAATTAAGATAAGTTTAATATTAGTTGTCCTTTTTTAATATTTTCATTTCTTTATAATAGAGGCTCAGACACTCTTCTTAAAAGACGTGTTCGTGTCGGACATACGTATCAGAGACCAACACTATATGACACGTATTGATGAAGTGTTCAATTTAAAAAATATTTATTGGATTTCTGACAATTATAGCACAGTTTTAACACAATTTTAAAAAAAGAAAATACATTAATTTTCTAAAAACTCAAATTTATTGTATAAATTTTATTATGATTATGAATATAAGGAATAAATCATTTTGAACCAGTTTGTATAAACTTATTGTCGTGAGACAGGTTAGTTTTACCCTACTGATGATAGTGTCACAATAATAATTCAACCTAGTACGAGAGGAACCGTTGATTCGCACAATTGGTCTTCGTGCTTGGTCATCTACTGGACTAGAACGCATAGAGCTCAGGACTTGGAGGTCGGACCTCAGCACTTGTCGTAGTCAGGTTAGCTCGACTCTTGGGCCAAGTTGGTGGGCCATGTGATTGGGCCTTGGATGTATGTATTTTTATGTTTAGTGTAGCCCTTCGTGCATGAGGTCTAGGTGGCCAGCAAGGGGTATTTATGGACCTAGGGATGCGCTTAGTATGCATGGGGTCTAGTTGGCACATAAAGTTTAGGTTTCATGTACGATGCGTAGCGCCACGCTATAGGTGTCTACGTAAACAGAATGGAGCATTGATGCTGGTACATGAGTTGGTACCCTGGTGATTATTCTGTTATTATTTTACGCACTCCATGAAGGAAAGATTTTTTCCTGTTGCAACACCGTGAGGATGTGCCCTTGAACAAAATATTTTCTTGTTGAGTATGCTTTCAGTTAAGATTATATTCTCATGATAGAAAGCTGTTACTAAAGGTAAACTATAAAAGGGACTTGGGATCCCAGGTTAAGGGATGTTGTTTTTAAGACTGAAACTTGTTACTTCTTGTTTCTTATAAGCCCTGTACTGACTTGATCGTCAGAGTGCAATCAACAGGTAGAGTCCTCTCTGTTTCAACGGAGCAATGTTCCAGTGCAACAAGATGCAGAACCGATTCTATAAGAGACAGACGGAGCTAAAGTTTGTCAACAGAGTTAACCGGCGAGTAGGTCAACCGACAAGAACATTTGGCCTCCGACGACTTACAACATTCTCCAGATTTGTGCCGAAGTTAGTAGAAAAAACTAAGCCCATCGTCTAGCTTTTGCAAAAAGCAGCTAAGTTCCAATGGATAGAAGAGTGTGAAGAATTTTTTATCCATTTAAAAGCCTTCTTGGCAGCCCCACCAGTCATACAAAAATCAGATACTCAAAAAACAATTGTAATATATCTTGCAGTCTCAGAAGAAGCGGTCAATGCAGCTCTTGTACAAGATATTGAAAAGGAAGATGACCAGTTTATTTTATTAGCCAAGTACTACATGGAGAAAAGGTTCGCTATCAAATGATTAAAAAGATAGCCTTAGCACTAGTGGTCACCGCACGAAGACTGCAAATGTATTTTCAAAATCATCGCATAATAGTCCGACTACCTAATTATGAAGATTCTAGCTAAGCTTGATTTGGTCAGACGAATGATTGGATGAGAATTTGAATTATCCAAGTTTCAGATTTAATATCAACCAAGGGGGGCAATTAAATCTCAAGCTTTAGCGGATTTTATAGCTAAACTCAACCCTCATCCAACCGAGGCTAATGATCCGCAATGGACTTTGCATGTGAATAGCTCATCTAATACCAAGTCATGCAGGGCATGAGTAGTGCTTGAGGGCCCGAGCGGTATTCTCCTTGAGCAACCATTGAAGTTTGATTTTAAAACATCAAACAATCAAGCTGAATATGAGACCATTCTAGTCGACCTCAATTTAGCATATGACATGGAAGCTCAAAAACTCATTTGTGGAAGTGACTCTCAACTTGTGGACGGACAACTTAAAGGGGAATTTGAAGTGAAAGAGTCTTTGTTACAAAAGTATTACCACCTCATTCGAAATTTAATGTCTATATTTATAAATGTTCAAATTGATCACATTTGTCAACAACAAAATGTTAGAGCTGATTTCGTGGTTAGCTACAATTAAAAAGAAAGAGCTTCACCAGTCGGTCATCTACATAAAAATCAAGAATCCTAGCGTCAACACAGAAGAATGCATGGTAACTAATGAAAAGGAAAACTGGATGGCATCTATCAAACAATTTTTAGAAAATGGCGAATGCGGAACAATGAATGCGAAACACAAGAGGAAAAAACAATGAGGCAACAGACTGCTCGGTTTATCCTTATTGGTTTTGATCTCTACCAACGAGGATACACTTGACCATTATTGAAATGTATATCACAAGAGCAAACTGACTATGTCATGTCCAAAATACACAAGAGAGTATGTAGAACTCATTCAGAAGCAAGAACAATGGCTGCAAAAGTGCTAAGGGCATGATACTACTGCCGACCGTGCAGGGTGATTGCACAGAGTTTGCTCAAAAAAGCCCAAAGGGTTAAGAATACGACACTTTATTTCACCAGAAGCCCGAGAATCTTCATTATATTCTCTCTCCATGCCTTTTGCAAAGTGGGGAATGGACATTATTGGGCCCTTCAGCCAAGGCAAAGGACAGTGTAAGTTCCTCTTTGTTAGAATTGATTATTTCACTCAGTGGATAGAGGTCGAGCCATTAACGACCATCACAACACTAAATGTCCAAACTTTAGTATGGAAGAATATCATATGCCATTTTGGGATACCTCATGTCATCATCACTAACAACAGTCGGTAATTCATCGATCGGGGACTCGCTGAGTTTTATGAGAAACTCGATATCAAGCACATCACCAGTTCAGTAAATCACCCTCAAACCAATGGATAGGCTGAAGTTGCCAAAACTATAACTCTTAACGAATTGAAAAAGAGACTTGGCCCAGCTAAAGGAAAATGGACCCATGAACTTCTTGAAGTCTTGTGGGCTTACAAATGCACAACCCAAATCACCACTCAAGAAACTCCATACAGCCTGACCTATGGTACAAAAGCTCTGATCCTAGTTGAAGTCGGAGAACCCTCTTTACGACGTCAATTATTTGATCGAAATATTAATGAAGAAAGCCTATCAGCAGGATTCGACCTAATCAATGAATTTAGAGACAAGAGCAGGATAAGAGACTAAGCTTGCAAGTTTCGGGCGACAAGAAGGTATAATTCAAAGGTAGCACCTCGAGATTTTCAAAAGGGGGACTTGGTCTAGAGAATGCACGATGATGCTAGAAAGAACGAGGGCAAATTCTCTGGGAAGCACCTTTCTATATTAAAGACACGACGGACGGTGGAGCTTGTTATTTAGAGTTTTTATCAAGCAAAATTGTACCAAGAACGTGGAATGTCACGCATCTCAAATTTTATTATAGTTAAATTGTAATAAATAGTGTACTCTTTCCTCACATAGTCATTTTATCCCTATGGAGGGTTTTCGACCGAGAAGGTTTTAACGACGCACTTTAAAATTCATATTTTTCATTTCAGTTAAACACACCACATTAATTCTTTTGACAACACACAAAACACAAAGACTCGGTCGGATAAGATAGTTCACTTAACAATTAGCAATCCTTATCGACCGCATGACTACTCAATTAAGGTAGTTCACTTAACAATTAACAACCCTTATCAACTGCACGACTACTCAGTTTAGACAGTTCCCTTAAAAATTAACAACCTTTACTAACATCGCCTAAGACAACCTGCTTAACAATTAATGGCCCTTACCAATTACATGCGTAAAAGCATATACACACTTAAAAGATTTATCTTACAAATGTCGACTGAGGCAGTTACATAACAACTAGTAACCCTAGTCAAAGGACTACATGACATCACTCATATGGACATAGAGTCTGTTCATTCAGATGTACACTAAAGTCTGACTTAATATTGATGAAACAAATTAGCAAATCAATACACACGGTGCTAAACTATAAGGCTCGATCGGCACTAGGATTCTTTTACAACATCCATAGTGTCAACCTTTAATGGCTACGATCATTACCGCTCGATCAACGTTTCAAATTATTAACTATTACGTTAAAAATAACGTGATCATGTTCATTATTACTGATCATACACACTATCAATCAACATAAGAAAAATTTAAAGCATTCAAGTCAAGAAAAGAATTACATAAATGAAAACTAAATGTTAGAAGTGTATTATACCCACATCCCGATTCCAAGATATTTCTTAACAAAATAAAACTAAATTTACAATGGGTCGAACAACTCCTCCAAAGAGTGTTTGACCTCGGTCATCTGTTCGCCAAGGTTTTCACTTTGGACTTCCACTTCATCCTCTTCCACATCCCCACCGATTGAGACCAGCTTCCCATCAACGACATATTTTCCTTCGTCATATCGGTCGTGGGCACACCATGTTAAAAGGTTCTCTGTCGAATGTCTTGGTTGAAGCTTTGCTTACTAATCCGAAACAGGAAGGATTGATAATGTTTGAGCTCATAAGCAAGAGCCTTTTGCTTAACCGCAACATATCCTCTTCGACCTTCAATCGATCAACTTTTTCAGCTTGTAATTCGGCCTCTAAGGCCGCCACTTTATTCTTTGCCTTGTTAGCTTCAGTATTGACTTGGCGATATTTCTCATCTAAGGACTCCATTGCTTCCAAGGTCGCCTTTAACGAGCTGGAGGACTCGTCTAACTCACTTTTTAACTTAGCCACCACACTGGTCGAGTTCCTCTCCAACTCGTCCCTCAACGTTGGACTTACCACGAGCAATCAGCTAAGCATCTCCACCAGCCCTACAACTAAGTTATTTATGGACGTCGCAACCATTATGCTCTCCTCCTCGGGGGTGAGAGCAATCTGAATCCCCGAGCGATTTGAAGACGCTAGTCCAACATTTAGGGGGAGGACGAAGATGACCCCGCTTGTGCCCCAGGTTGGGGTTGAGGCACTTTAGCCGGGTGACCCCTTTTCTTTGAGTTTACTGATTGTTCATTACCGGTCGGGGGCACCAAGTCCATTATAGGTGCAGTGTCCCAACACCTATTAGTTCAATGGATCCTTTTTTGTCTCTTTGTGGCCTAACGCCCCAGTTGCTTCAAAATGTCAGCGACTCTGGGTCGTCGTGAGACATAATCTTTTGCAAAACACAGATAAATTAAACACCCAGTCAACATATCGAATAAATATACAAGTATATTAAAACGCAACATACCGATCAAATCGGCTTATCATTGGGACGACTCATATACAGTCAAAATCTCTCGAGGGAGCCTATTCGGAATTTGATTAAACACATGAATTTTTTTTTTTTATCTTGGGGAGTCATGGAGGAACTTAGCCACGATGCATAACGGGTGGGCATCTAAGTCCAATGAAAAGGGAATTTTGGTTTCCCCTCCAAGTCATAGAAAAATAGCTTACCATTCGGGTCGACGAATATTTTGAAGTGCCTCTCCATGAAGTGTTTATTGAACGAAGTGAAGTGAGTAAAAATAATACCTCCTGAAACGACTTGTTAAGGATAACCAACCCACAGGGTAAGTCGGTCGAAAATTATAATAAAACAAAAAGGATTGAGGGGATGACCTCAACCTAAAGGCATCACGAATAAGCTTAAAGGCCAGAAGAGCTGCCCATAAGTTTGGATGCAGCTTGG
Organism: Phaseolus vulgaris; assembly: GCF_000499845.2. NCBI lineage: Eukaryota > Viridiplantae > Streptophyta > Magnoliopsida > Fabales > Fabaceae > Phaseolus > Phaseolus vulgaris. The sequence continues at coordinate 16,664,539 of NC_023759.2, forward strand.
TAGGAGCGACATTGAGGATCCTAAGGACCCACATTGTAAACTCATAAAAAAGAAGAGTAACGTGCAAATCATTAAAATGACATGAATATACAAAGAAGAAGTTTTGAGGACCATTCTCCCGACAATGACAGTCCCGGTCGGTATGGTTATAACTATCGGCTCAACCACATCAGGTTTTAAAATGGAAACTATAGATAGAAACCCATCTAAAATGAACGAATCCCTAAAGCAAGAAGGGACATCCAAAACACGTGGATCAACCCATTCATAATTTGGACAGTGAGACGGTCGGCTACCAAGGTCAACCGTCTGATCTGCGCAACTCACATCTCTCACATCATTAGATACAGAGTATGCACGCTCGAAGTAAGAAAAAGAAGAACGTATGGAATACTATAGGACTTAAAAGAGGAAGTCATTACTAACCTCTTGGAGTAGAAACAAGAAAAGAGAAGGTAGTTCAAAGGCACTCGACACTCGAACAACTCTCGTCAGACCCAGCAGTATAGAGAAAGTGATAGCAAACATTGCAATGTTCACTCTCCATTTCTATTTATAGAGAAGAAATGCAGAGAGAGTGAAGTGTCCACCCTTCGGCATCGTTAGATCCCCATCCATCCAAGGGTGTACAGTGCTCGACATTCGAAACGACATGTGATCCTGCCTGTTGACCAGAACGCTGGAAACTGCCTCGTCAAAGGATCGACGTGTGCACCGCTTCACACCTCCGTTCCTCTTCGAGATCCACCTCAAGAACCTGCAAAGAAACAGAGCGGCGCCGCTGCGGCCGATCGCACTCCAACGCCCAAGTCAGTGACCGAATCACCAAATACTAAGAGAACAAGAACCGTGCAAATCCTCTCTCACAGTCAGCTCTATAACTCGCAAGCGTAAAGAGTATAGTCTGAACGTGCGTACCTTAGAAAGTTCGTTGAGAACTCTTATATACCTGGTTACTTTCTCTCTCCTGGCAGTTACAGACTTGGACACGTGGCTCGTATCCAACTGTTCACGTGCCATCATCTGGAGCCTCCTTGACTTGGGCGCTGCTTCTACTCTTGTTTTACTAAGTTACCCATGCGTGGTACTACCCAGTACATAGCCAACTTGGGAGTGCGATCTCTACTGGAACTGGCGAGTTAGGGTGCCTTCATACACCTTCCCTGTGGTCTCGCCGGCCGCCTTCATAATCTGCTTCTCCTTCATCTTCGGCGATGTGCTTTCTCTGGCGATCTCCAATCACTTGGTCGCCTGAGTTTACATCTGGCGACTTCATCTTTAACCCGGTGATCGCTGATTCTGGTATGCTGGAGATCGGAACACGCCAACTTAATAACTGGCGACTTCACGAGCCCCCCGACTTCCTTCCCTTCTGCCAACCTGGCGCCTTGCCAACACGCCTATACTGTAGCGGGATGCCACGTCATCACTCCCGACTACCAGGGCGGTACACAAGCCCCCCAGTCTTAAGCGAAGACTTGTCCAACGAAAAGACTGAAAGAGTCACGCCAACACCGGTCTACGTGGCACTGACGCAGAATTCCAAGCGGTTGTACCTTCTGCTGCTCTGACGCTCCACCAAACCCCTCGTCCATCACTCGACACGTGGCTTCATCAACGGTTACCTTCAGTTATCGTTTGCGCTTCCCAAACCCATTTTCGAAAAAACTCTTAAACCCATTTTCACTCAACACTGTTCCATCACTTTCCCTCGCATTCACGAACGCTCTAACCTTCTTCTGCAAAAAACTCCCAGCGCTCTCCAACATTCTGAATCACCATCAACCTTCATCGTCTTCCTGATCATCAAAAGGTACCTACTTTCCTTCTTCTGCTGGTCTTTCTCGCATTTTAACCGATTCGCATCATCCTGTAACTGCCTGGTGCATACGCTGTGGGTTGCTTTTCCATTTCTCCTTCTACGTAACTTAGGGCTTCGTCAATCATCGCAACGAACCTACGTTCGTTCGTTTTTCACCTTCCTTCCATGATCGAGTCAGCCTTTGTGATCCGATCGGTCATCGGTAGTCGATGACGTCAGCAGCAGAGAACCACGTGGACCACTCGAAGGGTGACACGTGGACCAGGTGGCGGAGAGGTCGGGGGGACGATCTCCAAGAGAGGTGATCGGTGGTCAGTAACCAAGTTACCACCGACAGATCAGGCGGCAGAGAGGTCGGGGGACAGATCACCCAGAATGGTGATCGGTGGTCAGAAGCCAAGTGGCCACCAGCAGACCAGTTCCCAGACTCGCGCCTGGAGGCAGAGCGCGATAAGCGAATAAACACTGATCAGTCATCGGGTGTATTGTCATCGGGGTCTCGTGTTACACGCAGTTAAACTGGGACTGAGGTTCCCAGCGAGAGCGTTACGCATGGACCTCGCATGAGCACACCTCAGGGAATCATGCACGAGAGTGGCCTGAGGGAACTAGTAAGCCAATCAGTGATTGGTGATTCCCTCAACCCATTACGTGCGTGGCATCGTGAAGGGTAAGTCGCCTACGCAGAGAGCAACGTTTGGTGAGTGTGCCTAGACCAGCCACACCCGACGTTTTCCTAAGAGTATGCGATTTACCCAGATAAGAGAAACATCCTAAGTTACTCCGCAAGGGCGTAACTTAGGCACACAAAGAGAAGCGCTAAAGCCCTTCCAGTAAGTGACACGTGTGTGGTTAGATGTGAGTTGCAGGCCTCCACGTGTCATCATCTGAGAGGGGTGCGGTCCAGACAAAAGAGCACTCCGTACCACTGAAGGTACAGACAGGCGCAGCCAAGTGCAGAGACGCGCAGACATGCGCAGACCCTCACGCTCCCCACTGCTGATTCTGATGGTACGCTTTCTCTGAAAAGCATAACAGGGTTCTGACACATGCCAGAAAAGCATAACAGAATTCTGTTATGCCTAGAAGCAGGGAAAGAGAGATAAAAGGGAGAATCAGGGGAGAGTGAGGGGAAAAAGAGAAAAAAGAGAGACGAAAAACAGAGAGCAAGAGTTCTATCACACACACATTACTAGTTTCCAGTTTCTGGTGGTTCTGTTGGACTAACTTGATCGTCGGAGTGCAAACGGCCGCAAGAGGCGCCGTCTGTGTGTTTTGCAGGTCACGTTTGGAACAGCAAGAGAAGGTCCTGAGGGTGATTCTGCAGAAGACGCAGTCGCGTAGACAGGGCAGAGAGTGCTACAATGCGATTCCTCCCCATTCGAGTTGCCGGCAGGATCATTTGGCGCCCACCGTGGGGCCCGAGTGAATCGTTGTCCCACATATACCACAGTTTTGAAGCTTACCAGAGTTTTGTCAGTTTCCTTGATAGAGAAAGATGCCTAGAAACAGACAGCCATCACCTGCGCCATCCACTGACGAAGGAGTTGTGACAATGGCGCAGGTCCTGGAAATGGTGCGCACGCTGCAGGATAATGCCGCAGCGTCAAAGGTTGAACAAGAGAGGATGCAGACGGAGTTAGCTGCGTCGCAGAGCAGGAACGACGAGCTGAATCGTGTCAATAAGGAGTTGAGAAGGACGCTGCAAGCGCACAGGGAACACGTGGTTGACGAAAGGGTGTCTAGGATGCCCTCACCTCCAAGAGCGTTCCCCATGCCATTCTCCCCTGAGATCATGGGAACCATGGTGCCTCCCAACCTGGTGGGGGTCAAGGCATCGTTCAAGGGGGTAGAAGACCCGGAAGCGCATCTGACGGCGTTTCACACCCAGATGATGTTGTCTGGGGGTTCAGACGCTGTCTACTGCAAAATGTTTATGAGTACGCTCAGCGGAATCGCCATGGAGTGGTTCGTAAGCCTACCAGAAGGACACATCACGTCTTTCTCTCAGTTCTCGAAGCTCTTCACTGAGCAATACATCGTCAACAAGGCACCTGCAGTGGTGTCCTACGATCTGTTCGACGTGCGCCAGTACCAAGGTGAGTCGCTGAAAGACTACCTCAACCGCTTTGGAGCACAAGTGGTTAGACTGCCCAGCAAAGATGAAGATATGCTGGTGCACGCGTTTCAGAAGGGTGTGCTGCCTGGCCCTTTCAGCGAGTCTCTCATCAGGAGCCATCCCAGCACCTTTGCAGAGATTCGACGACGTGCAGTGGCGCACATAGTGGCAGAAACAGAGGTTTCTGAGAAGAGGGGAAGTGCTGCACCACCCAGACCGCGTGGAAGGCAAGGAAAGCCACAGCAAGCAAGGGTGCATGAGGCCAAGGAGGGGAAGAAGGTGCGGGAAAAACCTCGTCCCTATGCACCAGGCAAAGACCAAAGCAAGGGGCGTGCAAGGGAGAATAACGCACCCCCGAGATACAACTTCATGGTGGGATTGGCGGATCTCATCGCCCTTCCTGCCGTAGCAGCAAGACTACGAGTACCAGAGAAAACAGATAAGGTACTTGGAAGGAAAAAGAAGGAATGGTGTGAGTTTCATCAGGCCTTTGGCCATACACTTCATTCCTGTTTGGCGCTGGGACACCAACTGGCAGAGTTGGTGAAGTCTGGCTTTCTAGCAGATTACCTGCGTGAGCCGCAGGGTGATCGCGCGTCAGGATCCCAAACTGGAGAGCAACAGTATGAAGTCCCTGTGCATGGGGAAGTGCAGACGATCGCTGGAGGCTTCTCTGGTGGGGGATGCACAGCTTCACAAAGAAGGAGATACACTCGATCGGTGATGGCAGTAGATGCAGTGAATGAGAGTCATTACCCTGAGGTGGACATTATCTTCAGGAAAGTTGACCTACGGGACGTTGTCCCGCACGACAACGACCCTGTGGTCATTTCTCTCATCACAGCAGGAAGACGGGTGCATAGAGTACTCGTAGATCAAGGAAGCTCGGCGGATGTCATGTTCTGGCCAACATTCAACAAGCTACAGTTGTCCCCTGATCAGTTAAGACCGTATACTGGTTGTCTCTACGGTTTTGCAGGGGATCAGGTAGAGGTGCGGGGATACATCGAGTTGAGGACCACGTTCACTGATGGAACAACAACCCGCACTGAAAAGATAAAATACCTAGTGGTGAATGCCCCTTCTGCGTACAACGTTTTGTTGGGTAGGCCCACACTCAATAGACTGGGCGCAATACCATCGACGAGGCATAGGAAGTTGAAGCTGCCGTCGATGGAGGGGACCGTGATAACCATCAAGTCGGATCAGGCTGAGGCAAGACGCTGTTATGAGAACAGCTTGAAGCAAAAGAGAAGTGTGTGCCACGTCACCACCAAACCACCACCAGGCGTGCGCGAAGAGCGATTGGCGGTCAGGGAGACACCAGGCGCTCAGAGGATGGAGGACGCTGCGGTGGGGGGCTCCCAGGTAGCCCAAGTTGAAGAAGAAGAGGAAGGCGCGATCACTCCTCGCGAGTCAGGGATCGCGAGGGCGGTCATCGCCAGTGAGAGAAGGCCCCACCCAGCTGAAGGTTGGGTCGAAGTGGACGTCGCGGGAAGAAAGTTCAAGTTAGGGGGATCCCTCGTTGAAGAAGAGCGAAGGCTGATTATGGGTGTGATTGCGAAGCACATGAATGCCTTCGCATGGTCAGCATCCGACATGCCAGGAATCGACCCCGACTTCCTCTGCCACCGTCTGTCGATGGACCCCATGGTTCGACCCGTGCGACAGAGGCGAAGGAAATTCAACGAGGAAAAGAGGAAGGTGATCCACGACGAAGCGCAGAAGCTCCTTGCCGCAGGGCACATCAGAGAAATCCAGTACCCCGAGTGGCTAGCGAATGTGGTACTGGTTCGAAAGGCAAGCGGCAAGTGGAGAATGTGCGTGGACTTCACTGACCTCAACAAGGCGTGCCCCAAGGATTCTTACCCCTTACCCAGTATAGATGCTCTAGTTGATAGCGCCTCGGGGGGAAAGCTACTCAGCTTCTTGGACGCTTTCTCGGGGTATAACCAGATCAGGATGCACCCAATGGACGAATGCAAGACCGCGTTTATGACGGAACGGTCTTGCTATTGCTACAAGGTCATGCCATTTGGGTTAAAGAATGCGGGGGCTACCTACCAGCGGCTCATGGATAGGGTGCTCTCGCCCATGCTGGGAAGGAACGTACACGCCTATGTAGATGACATGGTGGTTACGTCCCAAGAGAAGAAGCATCATGCAGCTGATCTGGAAGAGCTATTCACCACCATTGCCAAGTACAGGCTGAAGCTCAACCCTGAGAAATACATATTTGGTGTGGAAGCTGGGAAGTTCTTGGGTTTCCTTTTGACAGAGCGGGGAATCGAAGCCAACCCGGAGAAGTGTGCGGCGATCGTGGCAATGAGGAGGCCAACGACGGTGAAGGAGGTGCAGCAGCTCACCGGTCGCTTGGCAGCTCTGTCCCGGTTTATGTCCGCTGGAGGGGAGAAAGGTCACCCATACTTCCAGTGTCTCAAACGCAACAGCAGATTTCTCTGGACACAGGAGTGCGAGGAGGCTTTCATCAAGTTAAAGGGGTACCTGGCGAGCCCACCAGTCTTGCAAAAGCCCCAGGTAGGCATCCCTCTTCGTCTATACTTTGCTGTTACGGAGAGAGCAGTCAGTTCAGTCCTGGTGCAAGAGCAGGACCAGGCCCAGAGGCCTGTTTACTTCGTGAGTAAGGTGCTGCAAGGCCCTGAAACAAGGTACCAGGCCCTCGAGAAGGCTGCTCTGGCGGTGGTGTTTTCAGCCAGAAGACTCAGGCATTACTTCCACAGCTTCACAGTGGTGGTGATGACTGATCTGCCTATCCAGAACGTATTGAAGAAACCTGATGTAGCAGGCAGGATGGTCAAATGGGCAGTAGAATTGTCAGAATTTGATATTCAGTACGAGCCCCGAGGACCGATCAAAGGGCAGGTGTTCGCGGACTTCGTAGTCGAGCTATCATCAATCGCGACACCTACAAAAGGGCTAAATTTCCGATGGGTGTTATCGGTGGATGGCTCCTCTAATCAGCAGGGAAGCGGCGCGGGAGTCATCCTGGAAGGACCAAATGGGGTACTGATCGAGCAGTCCCTCCGCTTTGCCTTCAAAGCTAGCAACAATCAGGCGGAGTATGAGGCCCTGATCGCAGGAATGTTGTTAGCAAGAGAAATGGGAGCAAGAAATCTGCTGGCCAAGAGCGATTCGTTACTGGTCACCGGGCAGGTTACCGGGGAGTTCCAAGCAAAGGATCCCCAGATGGCAGCCTACCTGGAGTATGTGCAGCTCCTGAAGACGTCCTTCGCCGAGTTTGAGTTAGTGCACGTGCCAAGAGAGCAGAATGCCCGAGCAGACCTGCTTGCCAAGCTGGCCAGCTCAGGCAAGGGGGGAAGCAGAGGACCGTCATTCAGGAGACCCTGAAGGTGCCGCGCGCGTTCGTATCAGACAACCAGGTGCTTCACGTATGCAAGTCAATGGAGTGTCTAACGATCGGTCATCGGTCGTTGACCCAAGAAACGCTAAGAGCACCGAGGGTGAGATCGCGACCCTCAAAGACCGATAAGTCGATGGAGGTTCATGCGGAGAAGGAACCCGACACCTGGATGACGCCATACCAGCTATACTTAGAAGATGGTGTACTCCCGCTCGATCTGGCAGAGGCAAAAAGAATAAAGAGGGGTTCAAGTAAGTTTACTCTTATAGATGGAAGCCTATTTAGATTTGGATTTTCTCACCCTGTGCAGATCTGTGTACACGGCGAGCAATGCACCAGACTCATGTCTGAGCTGCACGAGGGGGTGTGCGGAAGCCATGTAGGTGGTCACGCTTTGGCAAGTAGAGTACTCCGCGTGGGGTACTACTGGCCAAAACTGAAGGAAGATTGCATAAGGTTTGCTCAGCGATGCAAACAATGTCAACTGCATGCAGATTGGCACAAGGCACCCCCTGAGGAGTTGAGGTCCATCCATAGCCCGTGGCCATTCCATACATGGGGGATTGACATCCTAGGACCCTTTCCCCTGGCGACAAGGAAGATGAAGTTCCTCATTGTGGCCATTGAATATTTCACCAAGTGGGTGGAGGCAGAGCCAGTTGCACACATCACCGCACAGAAAGTCGAACACTTCGTCTGGAAGAACATTGCCTGCCGCTTCGGAATACCCAAGAGGCTGGTTTCCGACAATGGCACCCAGTTCACAAGTCATCAGCTGAGAAAGATGTGTGAAGAGTTAAAGATACAACAGGTTTTCGCTTCAGTGGAGCACCCACAAACAAATGGGCAGGTGGAGTCAGCAAATCGAGTGCTGCTCAGGGGGCTGAAGCGAAGACTAGACAAGGCCAAAGGAGGCTGGGCAGAGGAGGTCCCCAGAATTGTATGGTCTTATCACACCACCCCACAGTCCAGCACCCATGAGACACCCTTCAGCCTTGTCTATGGGACAGACGCCATGATTCTTGTGGAAATACAGGAGAGCTCCCCCAGATTCTTGAACTTCGTTGCTGAAGAGTCCAATGAAGAACGTAAGGTGAATCTGGATCTGCTAGACGAAGTGCGGGAAGAGGCCAGAGTCAGTGCTGAAGCTGTGAAGAGAAGAGTAGAGCGGAGGCACAACTCTAAAGTGAGGCCCAGGCGTTTCCAGGAAGGTGATCTGGTGATGAGAAAGGCGCATCAGAATGACATGCAGAACAAGTTATCCCCAAAGTGGACAGGCCCGTACAGAGTGGTGGAGACATTAGAGAACGGAGCCTATCGCCTAGAGACTTTGGAAGGAGGAGCAATCCCCAGAACATGGAACGCCACCCATTTAAAATTTTATTTCAGTTAAAATTGTACAGTAATAGGCGTTCTCGCGCTAAAAGACACATGTTTGTATGTGGTGGAAACAGTTGAACAGACAAGGGGGCACTCTTTTCCCTAAGGAGGGTTTTTAACAAGGCCACCCAATTAAAGAAAAATTTCCAGCATATAAAGTGTGCTCAAGTATTAAAAGTTAAAATCCTCCTTGCCCCAGGTGCAAGTGCAGGTGATTGGTTAGACCCTACTTGCCCTAGGCGCAAGTACTGGCACCGATCTAAGTCTTCCTCACCCCAGGTGTGAGCGCAAGCAGCCAAAGGTTTGAAAAGCCAGGGGTGCTAGTAAGACCAAAGGAGGGAAAGGAAAGGTTTTGACAAAACGTCCTTACCCACTTGGCATACCCAATATTGGCCCAGTAAGACTCTTAGTCCGAAACCCTTCTCACCCCAGGAGTGAAGCAGGGAATGAGCGACTCAACCCGCCAAAGGGTGATGACCTTGGGGAAAGTAAGAGGGGTTAGCAAGAAACACTTTTCTTTCCCCAAGACGAGGCATCACCTCGAGCGATCAATGTCAAAGTCCTCCATGCACTTAGCGCTAGAGCGACGGAGAAAGCCAAGTAAAGACTAAAGAACGATCACTGATGAGTCGTCAGTGATTGGCTAGTGGTGCAAAGCAGCGCACGAGGACTGTTAAACACCAAGCTGAGGGAATAGCCAGTCGTGATCAAGTAGAAGCGAAAGAATAAGAGAAGCAGATCGCGCTAAGCCTAAGCTGGTTAACACTTAGTCGTGCGCAAAGTGAAAGACGAAGCTCAAGATCGCGCTAAGCCTAAGTTGGTTAACACTTAGTCGTGTGCGAAAGGAAAGGTAAAGCCCAAGATCGTGCTGAACCTAAGCTAGCTAACAGTTAGTCGCGCACATAAAGATAAGTGAAGATCAAAGAAAATACAAGGGAAGAAACTTATGCAACAAAAGAAGCATTGAGAGTTTGTATTCACAGTCAAGTCTTATACAAATTTCAGAGTAATAAGAAAATTGTGCAGAAGTTAAGTTTACAGAGAAGAGAAAAGTTTAAGGGGTAGGGGGGATGAGCTTTCCATCCACCACTTCATGGTAGATGCTGAACTGCGAGAGGTCCAGGTCTGGGAGAACGCATTTGATTTGCTCGAGTGCTAGCTCGAATCCGTCTGTAAGGGCATCAGCACCCACGTTCATCAAATCAGCCTTCTCCACCTCCAGTTCTTGCTTTGAAGCCTCCGCAGCATCTCTCTCAGTGGTGACGGCAGCAAGGGAGGAGGCAGCCTCAGACAGTTTGCCCACCACCTCCTCAAGTCTTTTCTCCCCAACAGCAGCTGCTTCTTTGGCGGACTCGAGCTCCCCCAATAGCTGAGTGTTCTGTTGGCGCAGGGAGGAAGTCTCGGCCTTAAGCTCCACCACCGTGCAGTCCAAGGAGCTAACAGCTTGCCCCATCAAGATCTCTGTCTTGATGGTCTCTTGGACCTGCGCTAGGTACTCCCTCCTAGCTTTCTCCACCATGCCCCGCATCAACTCCACAGATCCTTGGGCAGCTTCGAAGTCACTTCGCAGTGACTCCTTGTCGTGCTCAAGATCCTTCCCCCTCTTCTCCAGGGCTAGTTGCTTGCGATGCTGGGTGGAAAACTCCAGAGAGAGCACTACCTGCTTGGCCAGGTGCATATCCACCTCATCACCACTCCACTCGACAAGCTCCCGGTTGCTTATGAGTTGTCGGACCAGGGTGATGACCCTGCTGAAGTTTTCGTGGTTGGCCCCAGAAGTGCTTGGGCGCAAGCTGGACCCCCCACCTTCAGCAGTGGCGGTGGGGATTGGCAGTGGTGGTGGTGGACCCCCAGCAGGATGAGCAGGTGGACCAGGTGATTGGCCTGCTGGGGGGGAAGATGGCAGTTGGGAAGTTGGAGGCAACTGCTGGCCTGGAGAAGGAAGACTGGAGGGCTCTAAGGCAGGTTGAGCACAGGGAGGTTGATGAGAATCAACTAAAGGTGGCTTTTTATAATGAAGAACAAGATCATTCGCCTTCACATTTAAAGTTTTTCTTGTTAATCTTTGCAAAAGATAAAGCCCAAGCCCAAGCCCAAGCCCAAGAAGGCCAAAACCCACAAAAGCCCAAAGACCATCCCATGAAGGGCAAGGCCAAGTTTTAAATAAATATTGTTTAGAAAGGTGCTTAGAGGGAAACATTAGAAACCTCTATTGTTAAAGCATCTTTTAGTCTTTAGTTAAGAGTCTTAGGGGGGGTGTATTAGTAGATAGGTGTAGGAGTAAATAAGGAGGTGCCAAAGTGAGAGAAAGGATCACACCTTCCTCATGCCTTGTTTTAGGCGCAAATTCTAGAAGCTTTTTGGGAGGGAGTTTTTTTGAATTTGTGTAGCTTACATTTCAGCACCTTAGGCTATAAATAGAGGTGCTCTCTTTGTAAAATTCAGATTTGAATTCATCTAAAGAAACTATACTCAAAATTGGAGTGAGCATTTGGAGAGCTTTTGAGCTTCTACTCTAGTCTTATCTTGAAGGACCATGGTTTCCTCAAGTGGCGGCTTGCACACTCATCTAGGAGCATCCATACTTCTAGTGGCGTGATCATCCAACCTATCTTCCATCTTCATGAGCATTCTCTTCTCCTTCCTTTCTTCTTCTTCAATTTGTTCATGTTGCCTTGAGTTTTGAGTAATTGTTGTTTCGGTTCCTCTAATTTTCCAGCACCTATTTTCTGTTTGTTCTTAAATCTGTTCGGTACTTTTGTTTTTGTTTCAATTCTGTTCGGTCTCTTCTTTTTATTTGCCTTTGTTGATTCAATTTGACAATATTTGGTTCATCCAAATGAGTTTGGGATTTGGTACTTGTTATTGGTGAGTTCTTGATTTTAGAACCATGATCCAACTTCTAAGAAAGTGCCTCTACATTTTCCAGCTCAAGGTGATTCCTCAAAGTGTCAAGAATCTTGTTCTATGTGGCTATTGGAATCACATCAGAGGTGGGGAAGACCCTTCCTCTACTTCCACTACCTCAACCTCGCCAGGCTGGAGAGAGGAGGCCCCCTCAACCGCTGCTCTCTTCCTTTGGCGGTGAACAAGAGGAGAGCCTGAGCTCTCCTCTTCAGTTGAAGCAGCAGAAGAGGCGGAAGCTTTTACCAACCTTTTCCTTTTCTTCCCTGGCTCGGGGCCTTCAGCAGGCGCGACCGAGAGTGGAGGGGCCGCAATGGGCTCAGTTGTAGAAGAAGAGGAACCAGTGCCCTTGACTCCGCTACGTTTGGCAAGCTCCAGCAGGGCCAGCTTCCTGTCTTTCCCCGTCATCGAGTCTGCATACATGGAAAAAGGAAGGGTTAGATGACTAAGATATGCAAGTAAGTTAAAGAACACATAAAAGTATGCATGAAAAGGTGCAGGTATCCGAAGAAGTGCAAGGAGGGCTACCTATATATTTTTTCAGAGCCACCACATCAAATTCATCTTTGATGAGGCGGGCGGAGTTGTACTTGGCCCCCAGGAGCAGCCCACATAGCTCGCGCTCGTAGGGGGCCATAGCTTCGAGGTCCCTGGACTTCTTGAATTCAACTCCAGGAACCCAGTAGAAGGGGTATCCCTCGAGCAGACTTGGACTTTGAGGGGTAGCAGATATCATGTAGAATCTGCCCTTCCAGTCTTTGAAGGATTGCTGGTACAGGCCCAGGAGCACCCGCCCAGCAACCCCGTTCAGGCTAACCCAGGACCTGTCCCCAGGGTTCTTCGCTTCGAAGAAGTAAAGGAACACGTCCACGGAGGCGTTGTGCCCGAAATGACTGCAGAGGATTTGAAACGCCCGGATGAAGGCCCAGGTGTTTGGATGGAGCTGACAAGGCGCGACGTTTAACTCCATCATCAGCTCCTTTTCGAAGAAGGTGAAAGGGAGGCGCAGCTTCAACCTCTTGAAGATAGCGGAGTAGATGAAGACAAAGGGCACCCCATTGGTGGCCCTGTCATCCGCGCAGATGGGCATCCCTCGAGGAGGAATGCGAATTTGAATGTTAAAGTCATTCTCCCTGTCGATGGAGCAGGAAGGCTCGTCAGGATTGCGACTTAGCAGGGACTTGAGATGGCCCTCAGGCAGTAGAGTGGAGGTTTCAGCGAGCAATGCCAGGGGAGCCCATTGGTAGACCCTGGCATTGTCGTGGTAGGAGGTAGCCACAGGCGGTGGTGAAGCTGGCGCACTCGCGGAAGGCTGTGCACCAGAAGAAGAAGCAATGATGCGCGCAGTTTGTTTCAAGCGAGCCATCGTGAGATAGCTGCAAATGGAGGAAAAACGAAAAGGTCAGAATGAATGGGAGAAGAAGGAATGATGAATTTCAGTGAAAACAGAAAAGGGAAAGGAGAAGGAGATGCCCAGATGAAAAGAAGAAGAAGAAGAAGCAGAAGCCAGAGTAAGAGCATGAAAAAACCCTAGCGCGGGTTCGAGAGAGGAAAATAGAGAAGATGAATGCATGATAACCAGAATGATAAATGCAATCGGTAAAGATGACCAAAAAGGGGCCAGGGAGAAGAAAAACCATACCTTTGGGTGATCGCAAGAGATTTGGCAGCAGAGAATTTGAGGAGAGAAAGGTGCGCAGAGGAAGGTTCGCAGAGAGTCTGGGAGTCGAATGAAGAAGATGAAAGAACAGTAAAGGAGCGCGCCAATTTGAATAAGGGAAGCGCTAGCGACGCACAGCGCTAGCCGTCGATGGGGCCACGTGTCGCGAGATCAAGAGAGGAAGTCCAAACGTTAAAGAAGCAGCACGTGAGGTGGCACGTGAGGCGGCCCCACTTGCCACGTGGACTGAGGGCACGACCACTTAGTCTCTTCGCTGAGAACGAGTTCTCGACTCGAGACTGGGGGGCTTGTGATCCGATCGGTCATCGGTAGTCGATGACGTCAGCAGCAGAGAACCACGTGGACCAGGTGGCGGAGAGGTCGGGGGGACGATCTCCAAGAGAGGTGATCGGTGGTCAGTAACCAAGTTACCACCGACAGATCAGGCGGCAGAGAGGTCGGGGGACAGATCACCCAGAATGGTGATCGGTGGTCAGAAGCCAAGTGGCCACCAGCAGACCAGTTCCCAGACTCGCGCCTGGAGGCAGAGCGCGATAAGCGAATAAACACTGATCAGTCATCGGGTGTATTGTCATCGGGGTCTCGTGTTACACGCAGTTAAACTGGGACTGAGGTTCCCAGCGAGAGCGTTACGCATGGACCTCGCATGAGCACACCTCAGGGAATCATGCACGAGAGTGGCCTGAGGGAACTAGTAAGCCAATCAGTGATTGGTGATTCCCTCAACCCATTACGTGCGTGGCATCGTGAAGGGTAAGTCGCCTACGCAGAGAGCAACGTTTGGTGAGTGTGCCTAGACCAGCCACACCCGACGTTTTCCTAAGAGTATGCGATTTACCCAGATAAGAGAAACATCCTAAGTTACTCCGCAAGGGCGTAACTTAGGCACACAAAGAGAAGCGCTAGAGCCCTTCCAGTAAGTGACACGTGTGTGGTTAGATGTGAGTTGCAGGCCTCCACGTGTCATCGTCTGAGAGGGGTGCGGTCCAGACAAAAGAGCACTCCGTACCACTGAAGGTACAGACAGGCGCAGCCAAGTGCAGAGACGCGCAGACATGCGCAGACCCTCACGCTCCCCACTGCTGATTCTGAAGGTACGCTTTCTCTGAAAAGCATAACAGGGTTCTGACACATGCCAGAAAAGCATAACAGAATTCTGTTATGCCTAGAAGCAGGGAAAGAGAGATAAAAGGGAGAATCAGGGGAGAGTGAGGGGAAAAAGAGAAAAAAGAGAGACGAAAAACAGAGAGCAAGAGTTCTTTCACACACACATTACTAGTTTCCAGTTTCTGGTGGTTCTGTTGGACTAACTTGATCGTCGGAGTGCAAACGACCGCAAGAGGCGCCGTCTGTGTGTTTTGCAAGTCACGTTTGGAACAGCAAGAGAAGGTCCTGAGGGTGATTCTGCAGAAGACGCAGTCGCGTAGACAGGGCAGAGAGTGCTACAACGCGATTCCTCCCCGTTCGAGTTGCCGGCAGGATCACTTTGTAACCCCTGCTCATTTTTCCTTTTCTTCTTCCTTTGCAGCTGCAACAATGACTCGCACAAAGATCACCCCGAATCCTCCTCCTTCATCAAGAAACCCCCCTTCTCAAGCACACGACCCACCACGAGTTCGTGGCGCTTCATCTTCCCAGGCTGAGAGGCCTGCGTCTTCCCGCCCTAACCTGGCCCAGGCGACTCCACCTATCGCCGGAGGAGCCCCCGTTCCCTTGCCAGACTTCAAAACCTTGTATCCCTGGGCCAACTCGACCCTTCTGAGGGAGACATCTTCTGTGAACACTGCGGGAGCAGTTTTGCGGCTGACTAAGGGGGATGAGCTTCATCAATCATTTCATAAGGAGCACGACGAAAAGATGATAGTGCTACCTTGCCCCCCCGATCTGCCTGTGTGTGCTGATGACAAGGTGAGTGCCGACGGGCCCTTCTGCTTCGTCTACACGACCTTATTCAAGAAGGTGAAGCTCAAGTTCCCTTTCACCCGATTCGAGAGGGAACTCCTTACCGAGCTCAACAATACCGCCGCCCAGCTTCACCCCAACAGCTGGGCGTTTGTTCGAGCTTTCCAAGTTATGTGCGACCACCTGGGGCTGCCCGCATCCGTGGACGTATTTTTATTTCTCTTCGAAGCCAAGCACCCAGGAGACCGCCTGTGGGTTAGCTTGAACACGATTGCTGGGAGGTCCATCTTTGCTATCTTCCAGCAATCCTATAAAGATTGGACTGGGAAATTCGTCCAAGTGCGCCCTAACGACAAGGATGCCTCCCTACTAGACGGCTTCCCTTTGTACTGGGTGGACAAGGGGAAGAAAGAGTCCAAGAGCTGCTTCAGGAGACCCAGAAGTCCTGACAGCATGGGAGCGTTGGACCGAGATCTCTGCCTTTTCTGGAAAAGGGTCGCGGATGCCAACATCACCTTCGTTACCACCACCCTGATCTGCTTCGAATTCTACGAGGACCAACTCGAAATTCGAATAGGTTAGAACATTCACTGTTGTTTTAATACTGCTTCTATTTGACTGTTTCTGGGCGTCTTGTGCGTTATGCGCAAGACTTTGGTTTTATTTTTCCTGCACTGATCATCTGCTATGCTGCATACTGCCTTGTGCACTTATTTTCTCCTTGAGTTAACCCATGCATTTTCATTTCATGCAGATAACATGTTGGGCAAAGGTATGCTTGCTGAACTGAGGGCGCTCGCCCGAACCCACGGGTTGGCGACGGGTTCTCAAACAGTGCCCAACTCGGTGGTGGAGACAGCCATCGTCCACGGGCGATCGCCACCTAAGCAATCAGCACCCTCCGACGTCCAACCCGCCGCCCAGCGGAAGAAACTCGTCCTTAAGAGGGCTAAGAGGAAGGCTCCCCAGATAGTCCAAGAGGATGAGGAAGAAGATGACGAGGTCACTGAGGATGGCCTCGTTACAAAGAGGAAGAGGGTGGCACCTTCTTCACCACCTGCACCACCCCCTCTTCCCTCGTCAACGCCACCATCCACACCTGCTCCTCCTCCATCATCGCCACCCCCACAAGCTCCTGTTTCACCAGTCCAAGCTATCCCGCTAGCCACTGCGCCGCCTGCGGTTGAGGCCCAAGAGCCAAACTTCATGGAGGACCCCCCGAGCGCCTCCACGCCACACGTATCAGCGGGAGGGGGTCCCCCTTCAAATGCCTCAGCCGCAGAGGTTGCTCCAATCGGGGATGAGGTTGCTCATACCTCTCCGATTCTGATCACTGAATCCCCGATTCCGTCGCCACGCCAACAAGCGCCCACTGAAGAACCTGCTAAGGAAGGTGGCGACGAGAACCCACAACAGGCCCCCACAGCGCCTTTGGTGCCTCTACAAGCAGCAAACCTCCCCCTTGAGGTCACAAGGATGTGGGAGCCTCTATCTGCTAAGCTAAAGACGATAGCAGAAGATATCCCAACCATCACCACCAGAGCTGTGGAAAGCTCTACTGGGAGGCTCCAAGACGACCTCTTCAACCTCAAGACCGAGAACAGCACCATGAGGGTTGAGGTGGAGAAGTTGTCTTTCAACTTGACGCTGGCGGAGATTGAACACTCCCGAGTGGAGGACGCAATGAGCACCGAGCTCAGGTTGGCGCGCAAAGAGGCCACTGATCTCCGCCACAAAGTGCAACAGCTTGCTCAAGAAAAGATCGAACTAGAGAGCAAGATTGTGCCTTACCGCGTCAAGGTGGCTGACCTGGAGGCTCTCATGAAGGCCGACGCCGTCAAGGTGCAAAAATTAGAGAAAAGGTCAGCCGAGCGAGAGACCCTCCTTGGGCAGGTGGAAAAGGCAAGGGACGACACCATAGCTGATCTCGCCAAGGCCAACGAAGAGAAGGGAAAGGTAACTGCCGAACTGGCCCAAGTGCAAGCGGAATCCAAGAAGGTTGCTGAAGACCTTCTCCAGGCTCAAAAGACCAATGATCAACTCAAGAAGCAGGTTGAAGAGCTGGAGCAACAGAATAAGGAGCTGAAAGAGCAAACTGAAGGTCTCAAGAAGCGGATTGAGGAACTTCAGAAGCAGATTGAAGAACTCAAGCTAAACTCTGCTCAAATTCTGGCTGTTGGATTCGAAGCTGCACGGGAACAATTTGCTTGCTTGTTCCCCGACCTGGATCTTAGCATGGTGTCGCTGGATAATGAAGTGGTGGATGGAAAAGTGGTGCCCGCCGAAGACTGATCAATTTAATTCATCCATCGCTTTCATACTCTCCCTTGCATTATAACTTGTAATAGACTTTATGTCCTTTCGTATATATGTTTTGAACTGTTATTCACTGTTAATGACAAAGTATACGTTTTTCCTCTTATGATTTCCTTAATCGCTTCAACTTTCCTGGCTTGTTTTACTTTCAACGAAATAACTCAGTAATCTCGTAGGCACGATCTTGTACTTGGCTGCTTCGAACCATCTCAACTTCGAATAATAACCACATTTATCAGCTCGTAACTTAAGGCAATAACCCTTAGCGTAAAATGATACCTTAAGCAACAAACTTTGCCTCAGCCACCGGCTTAGACACTGCTTCACCCAACCTGCTCCATCAAAACGGGTCTTTTAACTTTTTCGCCTCTGTTTGCTCTTTTCCTGGTCGCCAGAAACTATTGGCGATCAGCTTCTTTCTGGCTTCACGCCTTGGCCATTGTTCTTTGATCTGGGGGTAGAGACATCTTTCGGATCCTTCTCTACCGCCTTGCGCTTCAGAGCAAGAAACCGGGTGGCTAGGCGTTCTCTTCGAACCTACCTTAGCCGCCCTCAGAACTTCTTCCACCCTCTACACCATACCTGAACTCGTTCGAGACGAGAAGGATTTTATCTTGCCTGAACTCGCTCATAGGCGAGAAGGTCTTTAACTCGCCTGAACTCGCTCATAGGCGAGAAGGTCTTTAAATCGTGCCTCTACATTGCCCCAGGGGTTACATCTCCTCCCCCCTAGAAACACTGAGGACTTTTACTTGCCTCTACATTGCCCCGGGGGTTACATCTTCTCGCCCCCAGAAACACTGAGGACTTTCACTTGCCTCTACATTGCCCCAGGGGTTACATCTTCTCGCCCCCAGAAACACTGAGGACTTTCACTTGCCTCTACATTGCCCCGGGGGTTACATCTTCTCGCCCCCAGAAACACTGAGGACTTTCACTCTTTCTCGCCTGCACTCGCTCGACGGCGAGGAGGTCTTTAACTTGCCTCAGGACGCGCGAGGGCGTTGAGGTCTTTTAACTGGTGCCTCCGATCGCCGAAAGACGATGAGGACTTAAAAAACTTTAACTGATGCCTCCAATCGCCGAAAAACGATAAGGACTTAAAAACTTTAACTGATGCCTTCAATCGCCGAAAAACGAGGAGGACTTAAAAACTTTTTAGAAAGCATGCAAAATATCTTTAACTCGCCTTAAATCACGTATAAGTGACAAAGTCTTCTTCAAAACTTTTCTGGAAAACAGCAAGCATGCAATCTGAAAACGCCTTATACTTCGTAAAACTCTTCTTTTATTGGGTGGCCTCATTAAAAACCCTCCTTAGGGAAAAAAGAGTGCCCCCTTCAAACTGTTTTATCAGAGACATTGTAATGTAACCTTTGTGTTTGTCTTTACCTACAAGCTCTTAACTATAGTATAACTTCAAGTGCGTGCCGTTCCAAGTGCGAGGGATCGCCCCTCCTTCCAGTGTCTCTAAGCGGTAGGCGCCGTTCCCGAGCGCCTCGGTTATTCTGAACGGTCCCGTCCACTTAGGCGACAGCTTATTCTCCATCTCGTACTGGTGGGCTTTTCTCATCACCAGGTCGCCTTCTCTAAATTGCCTTGGCATCACCTTCGAGTTGTACCTTCGTTCAATCCTTCTCTTCACCGCCTCAGCTTTCAGTCTCGCCTCTTCCCTGACCTCGTCCAGTAGATCCAGGTTCAGCCTTCTCTCTTCATTCGAGTCTTCCTCTACAAAGTTCAGGAATCTCGGCGAGCTCTCCTGAATCTCTACTGGAATCATCGCATCACACCCATAGACTAGGCTGAACGGGGTCTCATGGGTTCCTGACTGCTCGGTGGTGTGGTATGCCCAGACTATACGGGGCACCTCCTCAGCCCAAATTCCCTTGGCTTTCTCGAGCCTCCTCTTCAAACCTCTCAGCAACACCCGATTGGCTGACTCCACCTGGCCATTCGTCTGAGGGTGCTCGACGGATGCAAACACTTGTTGAATTCCCACCCCTTCGCAAAGCTTCTTCAACAGGTGGCTTGCAAACTGAGTCCCATTATCCGACACCAGGCGTTTAGGCACTCCAAACCGGCACACGATGTTCTTCCACACGAAACCTTCGATCTTGTGTGCGGTGATCTGGGCCACTGGTTCTGCTTCGATCCACTTGGTGAAATATTCAATCGCCACCACCAAGTACTTCATCTGCCTGATCGCCAGCGGGAAAGGTCCCAGGATGTCGATTCCCCAGGTATGAAACGACCAAGGGCTATAAATTGACTTCAACTCCTCAGGAGGCGCCTTATGCCAATCGGCATGCTGCTGGCATTGTTTGCAACATTGGGCATACTTCTTGCAATCTTCTCTCATGGATGGCCAGTAGTATCCTGCACGGAGAGTCCTCGCGGCCAGAGCTCGACCCCCGACGTGGCTTCCGCATATACCTTCGTGGAGCTCCGCCATGATTCTCGTGCACTTCTCGCCATGTATACATTCCAGGAGCGGGTGAGTGAACCCAAACCTGTACAGATCGCCATCAATCAGGGTGTACTTGCTAGAATTCTTCTTTACCTTCCTAGCCTCAACCGGATCCAGCGGGAGAAGGCCATCCGCCAGGCACCGCTTGTACTGGGTTACCCAAGTGTCTGGCTCATGGGTAGCGCAGACCTGCATCACGTTCACCTTCTCTCCCCGGCATGCTCTAATTCTCGGCGATCTCAGAGTTTCTTGCGTCAGGGACTTATGGCTTCTCGCGGCTTTCTCCGAGGACTTGCTGATCTGAAGGAAGAGGTGATCTGCCATAAATGCTCTCGGCGTCTTCAGAGTTTCTTGAATCACCGTCCTCTGCCTACCCCCCTTGCCTGAGCTGGCGAGCTTAGCTAGCAAGTCAGCTCGGGCATTCTGCTCTCTGGGCACATGCACTACTTCAAAGGAGGCAAAAGAACTCTTCAACTCCTGCACATATTCCAGATAGGCCGCCATTTGTGGATCTTTAGCCTGGAACTCGCCTGTTACTTGCCCTATGACTAGCAGTGAGTCGCTCTTAGCCATCAGCACCTTAGCTCCCATCTCTTTGGCCAGCAAAATTTCGGCGATCAGTGCCTCATACTCCGCTTGATTGTTACTGGCTTTGAAGGCAAACCTCAGAGATTGTTCGATCAGCACGCCGTTGGGTCCTTCCAATATGACTCCAGCACCGCTGCCCTGCTGGTTCGACGATCCATCCACCGAAAGTACCCAACGGAAATCGTCCCCTTCAACTCGCGCTGCCTCAGATGAGAGCTCGACCACGAAATCTGCAAAGATTTGCCCCTTAATCGGGCCTCGAGGCTCATATTTGATATCAAACTCTGACAATTCTACTGCCCACTTCACCATCCTTCCTGCAACGTCAGGCTTCTTCAAGACCTTCTGAATGGGCAGGTCAGTCATCACCAGTATTGTGAAGCTATGGAAGTAGTGGCGCAACCTCCTCGCCGAAAACACCACAGCCAGCGCAGCCTTCTCCAGGGCCTGATATCTCGTTTCGGGGCCCTGCAACACCTTGCTCACAAAATAGATAGGCTTCTGAGCCTGATCTTGATCCTGGGCGAGCACCGCACTCACCGCCCTCTCAGTTACAGCAAAATACAACCTGAGAGGGGTTCCCACCAGCGGTTTGCACAGAACCGGCGGGCTCGCCAAATACTTCTTCAGCTTGGCGAAAGCTTCCTCGCACTCTTTCGTCCACACAAACTTATTGTTGCGCCTCAAGCACTGAAAATAGGGATGGCCCTTTTCTCCGCTAGCGGACACGAAGCGGGACAGGGCTGCCATCCGACCTGTTAGCTATTGAACCTCCTTCACCGTAGCTGGGCTCCTCATCGCCAGGATGGCGACACACTTGTCAGGGTTGGCCTCTATGCCTCTTTCAGTCAAGAGGAAACCCAAAAACTTCCCAGCTTCCACGCCGAAAATACATTTCTCTGGATTCAGCTTCAATCTGAACTTGGCGATCGTCGTGAACAATTCCTCCAAGTCGACAACGTGCTTGCTCTTTTCCGGCGAGGTCACGACCATGTCATCGACGTACGCTTGCACGTTCCTTCCCAGCATCGGTGCAAGTACTCGATCCATCAGCCTCTGGTACGTGGCCCCCGCGTTCTTCAGCCCAAACGGCATCACCTTGTAGCAATAGCACGACCTCTCCGTCATGAAGGCTGTCTTCTCTTCATCCATGGGATGCATCTTGATCTGATTATACCCCGAGAAGGCATCCAGGAAACTCAACAGCTTACACCCCGCAGCACTATCCACCAGGGCGTCTATGCTCGGTAAAGGATACGAATCCTTTGGGCAAGCTTTTTCAGGTCAGTGAAATCGACGCACATGCGCCATTTCCCGTTACTCTTCTTCACCAGCACGACATTCGCCAGCCATTCAGGGTACTGGACCTCCCTGATGTGGCCTGCAGCGAGGAGCTTCTGAGTTTCATCTCTAATCGCCTGCCTCCTTTCTTCGTTGAACTTTCTTCTTCTTTGTCGCACTGGTCTCACCAAGCTGTCCATCGCCAGATGATGGCACAGGAAGTCGGGATCAATCCCAGGCATGTCCGAAGCGGACCATGCAAACACGTCCAGATGCCGCTCAATCACCTTGGCGATCTGGTCCTGGAGCTCGACCTCCAGAGATCTTCCCAACTTGAAGATTTTTCCCCCGATCTCTTTCTCGAGCCACTGCTCGACAGGTTTTGGCCTGGATTCTCGGGCGATCACCGCCCTGGCGATTCCCTGTTCTCTCGCTTCCTCAGGGCGATTCCGCGCCTCTTCCTCCTCCAGACCAGTGTTTCCCTCCACTAGCTCAGCGTCCACCATCTCCACGTCCCTTCCGACGGTCTCGTCCGCTACCGTCGATCTGGGCTTCACACCGGGAGGTGGGGTGGTTGTTACATAACTCACTGATCTCTTGTTTTTCAGGCTATTCTCATAGCACTTTTTTGCTTCTTTCTGATCAGACTTGATCGTGATCACCACCCCCTCCATAGACGGCAACTTTACCTTCATGTGCCGAGTCGACGGAATGGCGCCTATCCTGTTAAGCGTGGGCCTTCCTAACAGGATGTTATATGCTGAAGGAGCGTTTACGATGAGGTACTTGATTTTCTCCGTCCTCGAACCAGCCTCAACTGTAAACGTGGTTCTCAGCTCAATATATCCCCTGACCTCCACCTGGTCACCAGCGAACCCATATAGGCACCCTCCATAGGGCCTTAGCTGGTCAAGGGGTAACTCCAGCTGCGTGAAAGTCGGCCAGAACATCACGTCTGCCGAACTTCCCTGGTCCACCAGAACTCGGTGGACCTTCCTTCCCGCCGTAACCAACGAAATGACTATGGGATCGTTGTCATGAGGCACAACGTCCCGAAGATCCTGCTTGGTGAACGTAATGTCCACTTCCGGCGAGTGATCTTCAAACATATCCACTGTCATCACCGACCGCGCGTACTTCTTCCTCTGCGATGCGGTGCATCCACCACCTGAGAAGCCTCCGGCGATGGTGTGGATTTCCCCGTGGATAGGCATTTCGTGTTGCTGGGCTTCTCCACCTGCTGGCTGGGAACTCGACGCTCCCCCCCTCCTCCTATCCAGCAGATAGTCATTTAGGAACCCGCTCTTAACCAGATCATCGAGCTGATACCCTAAGGACAAACACGAGTCCAAAGTGTGGCCAAAGCCCTGGTGAAACTCACACCAGGCGTCTGGCTTTGGTCCCAGCACCTTGTCGCCCACCTTCTCAGGCGCTTTCAACCTAGCAGATATGTTGGGAATGGCGATCAGGTCCGCTAATCCCATAACAAACTTGTGCTTAGGCGGGCGATTGTATTCCCGGCGTGCTAGTTGCTGGCGCCCCTGGCTCCTCCCCTTGTTCCTCCTATCGTAAGGATGGCGAGTCCTCTGGTCCTTCCTGGCCGCCGCCGCTGTTTCCAACACCCTTTGCGGCTGGATTCTGGTCTGGGCACGTGGCCTAGCGGGAGCCACGCTCCCCCTCTTCTCAGCGACCTCACTTTCGTCGGCGATGTGAGCCACCGCAAGTCGCCTGACCTCAGCAAACGTTGCAGGGTGAGCCCTAATCAAGGCCTCGCAGAATGGTCCCGGCAGCACGCCCTTCTTGAATGCATAGACCAGCATTTCTTCATCTTTGGCCGGCGATCTGACCATTTGCGCTCCAAAGCGATTCAGGTAGTCTCTGAGGGACTCTCCCTGGTACTGCCTTATATCAAACAAATCATAAGACACCCTGGGCGGTGCCTTGTTCACGATGTATTGCTCGAAGAAAACCTTCGAGAACTGCTGAAAACTGGATATGTGACCGTTAGGTAGGCTCACAAACCACTCCAACGTCGTTCCCTGGAGCGTGCTTACGAACATCTTGCAATACATGGCGTCTGACCCTCCCGACAGCATCATCTGCGTATGGAACGTGGTCAGATGGGCCTCTAGATCCTCCACGCCGGTAAAGACAACCTTGACAGGGACCACGCTCGTAGGAATGGGCGTGTCAGTAATCGCCTGAACAAAAGGCATAGGGAAAACGCGGGGTGGCGATGACGGCGCCACCTCTTCAGTAGAAGAACGCCCTTGCTGCTCCTGAAGAGCTTGACGCAGCTCCTCAGTCACCTTGCTGAGCTCCTCATTCCTGGCGCGAGAGGCGACCAGGTCCTCATGCATTCTCGCCTGCTCTATGCGTGAGGCTTCCACAGTTGCCTGCAACGAACGCATCATCTCTGCCATCTGCGCCATGGTCATGGCAGCGGCGCCTTCGGCAGCGACGGGCGCAACTGGACTTGAGCGATTGCTTCTCATTTTTCTCATGAAACTCAGCGAATCACAGGATGCAGCGAACAACACTTACTTTAGCTACGATTGAGTCAGCGATCAATCGGAAAAACTGTGCGAAACTCCGGGAGAAAACTCAAGAACACCGCAAACCTTCAAAGAAACTTGCAACTTCACCAAAAACCACTGCTCTTCCCGCGGACAACCGAACGGACGAAAGAACTCAACTCCACCGAACAAATCGCGCGAAAACAGCAGGAAAACCTCACTTCACCGATCGAAAACCCAAGCGGACGGTGTAAAACGCGAATTCGCCGAACAAATTTCAAGCAAACAGCGAACGATGGTTGCACCAGCACACAACCACGCAGAAAACTTCGAAAACCTCCAAGAACTCACGCTGTGGATGGGAGCAAGTTTTACACGGCCCCACGGTGGGCGCCTGATGATCCTGCCTGTTGACCAGAACGCTGGAAACTGCCTCGTCAAAGGATCGACGTGTGGACCGCTTCACACCTCCGTTCCTCTTCGAGATCCACCTCAAGAACCTGCAAAGAAACAGAGCGGCGCCGCTGCGGCCGATCGCACTCCAACGCCCAAGTCAGTGACCGAATCACCAAATACTAAGAGAACAAGAACCGTGCAAATCCTCTCTCACAGTCAGCTCTATAACTCGCAAGCGTAAAGAGTATAGTCTGAACGTGCGTACCTTAGAAAGTTCGTTGAGAACTCTTATATACCTGGTTACTTTCTCTCTCCTGGCAGTTACAGACTTGGACACGTGGCTCGTATCCAACTGTACACGTGCCATCATCTGGAGCCTCCTTGACTTGGGCGCTGCTTCTACTCTTGTTTTACTAAGTTACCCATGCGTGGTACTACCCAGTACATAGCCAACTTGGGAGTGCGATCTCTACTGGAACTGGCGAGTTAGGGTGCCTTCATACACCTTCCCTGTGGTCTCGCCGGCCGCCTTCATAATCTGTTTCTCCTTCATCTTCGGCGATGTGCTTTCTCTGGCGATCTCCAATCACTTGGTCGCCTGAGTTTACATCTGGCGACTTCATCTTTAACCCGGTGATCGCCGATTCTGGTATGCTGGAGATCGGAACACGCCAACTTAATAACTGGCGACTTCACGAGCCCCCCGACTTCCTTCCCTTCTGCCAACCTGGCGCCTTGCCAACACGCCTATACTGTAGCGGGATGCCACGTCATCACTCCCGACTACCAGGGCGGTACAACATGATTTCACCATCGTTAGATCTCTTTGATCAAACAGTAAACGCTTTAACAACGCATTGACAAGATGTGTGTCAAGTCTCTAACAACGCATTTAATGCATCTATGTCACGTCTCACCTCGGGGTACCCAACGATCACATCTTAGCTCTTCAGAAGTAAATGTTCCTCAAGCCTTGGGGGCCAAGTGTACCGGTCGGTACCAGACAAGCCATGTCACTCGGTCTCGGTGACCGACCGAACGATTGAGAACACATTTAAAGCAGTTACACTAAATAACAGTTAAGGCAGTTGCAAGAACTCCCTGAAAATACAAGACACATCCCACTAAATCCGGGTAACACACTCCGAGAAATCAAGGAAACTCCCTAGAATAAAGCTAACACTGATATATGATAGATTTGTCCCATTACAACATATGACCCATGACTAAGCACTATAAATAATCCTTCTACAAAGGTGTAAGATACATTTTTACTCAGTTCTTAATATACACTTTGTATACTGAGTACTATTACTTGATTGTCGGAGTACCTTTTTCAGGTCAATCCCGACCGAGCACCAACAATTAAAGAATGAAACTTAAAGTGAGAAGCAAGGGAGTAACCAAATGACCTAAACGCCAACAACTATACAACCAGTTTCATGTACTATCTAGGCACACTTTGTCTATACAAGTACAATTATGTTATTTAACATGTTGAGTATTTTGAATTTAATTGAATTAAAAATAATATTATTTGAATAGTATACAGGGGAGAAAATGTTTTACATTGAAAAAGTACTTGTTTTTTCTAATTGGAATCAATGTAGTTTTTTTATGTTTGTTCTCCTCATGCGACAATATGTCACTCAAACAAATAAGAGTTTTAATGCTCAATATAGGAATGAGAGTTTTAGCAAAAGAAAGTGATATCAATTATCTTTTCTTTGAGATCTTGGTAACTGAAGTGTCTGATTATATATTCAAGTGATAATTTACATTACTTATGCAAAATTTTGCATCACTCAAGCAATTAATCTAGAGTTTATGCAAGGAAGAGACTATAACAACTTTGTCCCCTGTAAAAGAACAACACTCAAGCGAAAGCATATTGTTTAAGTGATCATCCATGTTGATAAAATTTATCCTTTTTTCTTGTGTTAATTAAGATTAAATGAGCATACACCACAAGAAAATCCTTAAATAAAGACTATTTTTTTACACAAAAAATAATTAGTCACCAGATAAACTAAATCATATATTATTTTAAAGACTAAAAAAATTATTGATATTTAAAATAATTTCTATGAAATACTGATTTTTTGCGTTATTTAACTAACGATTTTTCCAGTCTTGGTAGTTGTGGTGTGGTTTGTGCAGGTTTCATCGGTTACTTCTATCTGCCAAGGTTGGATTGAGGTCCGGAAGGTATTGTGTGTTTGTGCAGGTTGTCTTGGTCATTTCTATTTGGCAGGGTCGGACTGATGATTTTGTTCTGGATTGCGGTAAAGGAAGTGTTTTTGATGTATGCTTATCGGTTTGGTGTTGGAATCTTTATGGTGTTTGAGTTGTGGCAAATGGATATGTGTCGTTTTTTGTTACTGTTGTGGCCAATTTGGGAAGCTGTTATATGCTTTTTGCAGGGTATCTCTGGTTTATGTATCCTCCTCGTAGGATCGGTTTGTTGATGTTAGCACTTGGTTATTTGGTACAATTCAACCTGCTACAAAGATATGGCTTAGTTTTTGGATGTTGTGTCTTGTATTGGTTTGTCGAGTTTGACACTTGATTATGGTACTTCAGCCTGATGGCAAAGACCTTGTTTAGTTGTTGGATGTATGTCCTTGTTTAAGGGTGTGACCTCTTTGGTGGGGTGATGTAACTGTATTTGTTGGGTTTTTATATCTTGTACTGGGATTTTATCTTGATCTGTAGTGCAATGTTTGTTGGATCCTTAGTTGACATGGTGCTAGGAAACTTGTTTTTGGAGTTTTGTATAAGGGTTGAGACACTCCTGAAGTGTCTCATTTTATTTTATTTATTCTTTGTTGATAAAAAAAATCTATTAAACTACCAACGTTTTAGCTACCAACTAATTCGATTCTAAAGTGGGTAGCTAAAATTTTAGTAGCTAATTAGATACCAATTTATAAACTATTAATAATAGAAAAATACTTTAAATATCCATATTTTTTTAGTCTCTAAAATAGTATCTAATTTAGTTAATATAGTGACTAATTATTTTTTGTCTCTAAAATTAGTCTCTATTTAATTATTTTCTTGCAATGATAAGTTTCATGTTCATGATATTTGATATATAGGTGGTGTTTATGTAATTTTTTATATGATAATTGGTGAAATTTATGTGGAATGATACATTGAGTATAATAGTGAATGATTTATGAAGAATCACAAGTGGGTGCTTCTATATTAAGAACATAGGTGGATAATTGATATTAAATCATGGGTGGCTATGATAAAATTATGTTTGTTCACATGGTATTTGTTTTAAGATTTCATGTTCTACTAAAAATCCAAAACAAAGATGAATATTTCAAGTGGTGAGGAATCGATGGAAGTTTGCATTAACTATGTGAGTTTGAAAAAAAAAACCCTCAATTTTTGTAAGCATTTTCAAAATATGTGAGGATCTAGGTTATCAATTGAGATTAAAATATAAGAAAATCATTAAATAGAAAATAATTTTAGAGACAAAAAATAGTTAATTATTATATCCACTAAATTAGAGACTAAAAAATTATTGGTATTTAAAGTAATTTTTAAAATTTATAAAATAGTTTCTAAATTGATATCTAATTAGCTACCAAGGTTCTAACTACCAACCTTAGTACCTAATTAGATACCAATTTAGAAACTATTTTAGATACTAATAATTTTTTTAGTCTCTAAAATAATCTCTATTTGAGTCAATATAGTAACTAATTAATTTTTCACTCTAAAATTGATTTCTATTTAATGATTTTCTAGCCGTGAAAGTGAGATGTAACATAATAGTTAGACATATCATTATACATTAGACAAGTGTTACTTCATGGTGTTAATCTCTAGTGCTGCTACTTAGTGCAATTATGTAAGTCGTCTAATTAAATATGAAGAATATTGAATTGAGGAAATAAATTAAATCAATATTGTTGATAAAATGTTTTAAGTGAATATTTATTGTTCTACATTCTTTTATTTCAATTAACTTATCGTGTGCTTTTGTTATGTGGTATTTTTGAATTGCTAAGATATGGTGCTTCATGAGCCGAACATCAAGAATTTCAAATATTTGTATTTTTAGATGTTTAGAAAAACTTTCCTTTTATTTAAAATGTAATATATTTGGACAGCATACATTACTCGAGGAGTACAAATATCATGAAATATATGGAGGACTTATATAAATATTTTGTATTTTCATATATTGTGAAAAAAAAAATTCTTTTATTTTCTAATTATATTTTAAAAAAAAACTATCACTACAAGAAAATCATTAAATAGAAATTAACTTTAGAAACAAAAAATAATTAATAAATATATTAACTAAATTAGATACTACTTTAGAGACTAAAAAATTATTAATAAAATTTATAAACAATTTTTTAAATTGTTATTTATTAAGGTTTTAGCTACCAACTTTAACTACCAATTATTTTAAATTTTAAAGTTAACAACTAAAATCTTAGTAACTATTTAGATATCAAATTTAGAAACTAGTTTATAAAATTTATTAATAATAAAATTACTTTAGATATTAATAATTTTTTTGATTTTTAAAATAATATCTAATTTAGTCATGATTAATTATTTTTTATCTCTAAAATTGATTTTTATTTAATGATTTTCTAGTATTATATATATATATATATATATATATATATATTATGAACAATAAATTTATATATTTGTAAAAAACTTTAAAAATTTGTTTTAAAAATATAACATTAAATAAATAGCATATGGTACATTTCCTTCTCCCCACGACATAACTAAAATTATTTTAAAATCATCATTCGATCAAGAAAAACTTGTTTATAAATTACATAATTTATACCTATATATAAAGAGAATTGTTCTTGTCGGTTGACCTGCTCGCCGATTGACTCTGATGACAAGCTCAAGCTCTGTCTGTCTCTGCTGGAATCTGCTCTTCCCTTTGCTGTGTTGGAACACGGTTCCATTGAAACAAAGGGGGTCCTACTGTTGATTGCACTCTGACGATCAAGTCAGTACAGGGCTTATAAGAAACAAGAAGTAATTAGTTTCAGTCTTAGAAACAACGTACCTTTACTTGGGATCTCAAGTCCCTTTTATAGCCTACCTTTTGTAACAACTTTCTATCACGAGAATATCATCTCAATTGAAAACATACTCAACAGAAAAATATTCTGTTCAAGGGCACACTCTCTTGGTGTTGCAACCGAACAGAATCTATCCCCTATGGAGTGCATAATACAATAACATAATAACCACCAAGGTACCAACTCATGTACCAGCATCAAGGGTTCAGTCTGTTTTATGCAGCCACCCTCAGTGTGGTGTTACGCTATACTTTGGGCACATGCAACCTAACCTCTACGTGCGCTAGCACACATGGGCTTAGCTTTTAAAAGGAAACATTTACTTAAGCTAGACCTCCTGCATACTAAGTACACCCCAAGGTCCATAATTACCCCTCGCTAGTCGCCTAGGCCTTATGCGCAAGGGGTAATACGAAAAAGGAACCAAAACATACATCTGGGGCGAAATCTCTTGGCCCACCAACTTGACCCAAGAGTCGAGCTGACCTACCTACGACAAATGTTGATGTCCGACCTCCGAGCGTTGAGCTTTGAGCGCTCTGGTCCAGTACAAGAATTCTTCTTTATAACCATATTTTGGTGTACCCAAATTTTTTTCTAGTTTTACCCTTATTTAATATATTTCATTTTATTAGTACAATGGAGTATTTTGTCATTTCATATAAATTACTTAAAAAATAAAAATATTTTTTAATTTGTTAAATTAATGTTATGCGACAATTTTTATATGCAAACTAACTCCCCATTATTCTCTTTGTTCTTATTTCAAGGCAACATCAGAAAGAAAGAGAGCATATTCTCACCACTCTCACATCAAATCTCATGTATCAAATAACTCTCTCCACTCCATTACCAATCACTCTCTCCAATCCATTTCAAACAACTCTTTTATTTGGTAAAACCAAAACCATCATTCTTTTTGTATCTACCATCAACTGAATCCTTAAATTTAATGTGAACATCATCAGACTCTCCGATCCCAAAACCACCAATGGAAGAAAAAAAAACTTGAAGAAGAAGAGAAACTCAAAGGTTGATTAATCAATTCATCATTTTTATTTTACACGTTATTTTTTGTTTTACAATTTCGAGTTATCCAAAATTATTTTTGTATATATGTTAAATTTTTATCATCGTAAAATTTGAGAAAAAAAAATACGGATACACAAACGCTGAAAATACGGATACACATATGCTAGAAATACAGACACATATACACTAAAAATGCACATACACAAAGGCGCTACGCACTTTTTTTTTTTGTAGTAATAAATAAGAAAAAAAGCGTTTTTTTGGGTGGGGAAGTCGGACGTGAAATATGGACCATGTTGCTAGTTGTTTTAAGAACCGAGAGCACGAACTCAATACATGAAAAAATTGTACCTTACTCTCCCAATGCATCAAATAATGGTTTTATAGTAATCAAAATTCAAAAATATTTTGAGGAAACGGTTCTCTTTCCGTTAATATTCCGTCACGTGGGCAATAAAAAATCCTTTTTAGCGTGAGAAGAAAATTTATCTTTATTCCCTTTTTTATGTTTTTCTTTGTTGTTTTATTAGTTGACTTTTGTTTGCCTTATTAATATTTTTATAAAAAATGGCTGGTCAAAACGATTTTTTGTTGTAAGTTAATAAAAGTTAAAAACTAGTTCAAGTTTTTAAAAATTAGTTTAGGTAAGGATGTTTTTTTATTTTAAAAACATTAGGTTTATTTTCTAACTTTTTGTTTAGGAACCTATTATCTTGTTAAAATTAATTTAAATGTATTTTTTTATGATAATGGTAGGTAATATTGTCCATATATAAACTACGTTAGTAGATGTCATGGTGATGATGATGATAATAATAATAATAATAATAATAATAATAATAATAATAATAATAATAATAATAATAATAATAATAATAATAATAATAATAATAATAATAATAATTATTATTATTATTATTATTATTATTATTATTATTATTATTATTGATGTGTTTTTTTAAAGGTAGAAAGATCTATCAATTCAATTAGGTGGTGAAGAAAACATATCTTAAGTAGAAAGAGATAAAGCTTGAAACATCTATAGAGACTTAAAAAGGAGAAATAAGTAAGGAGTTATAAGAAGAAGAAAAAAAAGTAGAAAATGGATTAAGACTAAAAATGGATTAGAATATGCTATCTTGAACAAAATTCCAAGATATGTGCAAAGAAAATTCTTCATTTGAAAAAACTCTTCAAAAAAAATCAAAAGTAAGAGTATCGTACACTCAAGATACTCAAAAAGTGATTTGTATTTAATATTCAAATGTGATTTTTCAAGAGAGGAAACCTTTATTTATAAGGTTTAGAATTCACCAAGAGTGATGAAGAATGGATAAAAACAATGTGAACACAAAACTAAAGAATCCTAAGTGTGAATACGAAACTAATTATTACATTAGTGTGAACACAAGCATAATGTTTAAACTAAGCTAATGATTTTGACCTCCAATTTGTTAGAAAGATATGTGAAGTAGTTACAATATTCACACTTGAAAATGACATGTGAAGGAAATTATAATCATCACATATACTTTAAAGGGACATGTGGAGAGAGTTACAACTATGGCATGTATTTGAAAATGGCATGGGAAAGAAGTTACAACTTTCACATATGTCTTTCCAATCTTTAGCCACCCACCCTTTGTTATAGGAGATTTTAGAATACTTTTGAATCTTAAATATCTTAGAATCTTCTAAAAATTACAAATGATTTGTCTTCCTAATTTATTCTTCAATCATCATGAATTTTCCTTTTGAAAGTTTTCCTTTGAATATGTATTTCTAATTTCTTCCTCTTTTATTTTTATTGTTAGGACTCATTGATCATCTTCTAAATTCTCTTCTCCCCTTCTTGATTTGTTTCTTCTTCATTCGTAGTCACACTATCTTACTTAATATAAGACACTATAATATATTGATCAAACCAAGACTTGTTGGATAAAAACACAAGACACATGCCATAAATATATTATCCAATCTACATATAAGAATCTTGCCTAAGACACTCATGATTTTAATGATAACAAATAATATCATCTTTTGGTTGTTTAACTCAAATTCATATATGAGCATGGTTAGACTTAGGTTTTAAACAATCTAAAGAAGAATAAGTCTCACAAATATTAAACACAAATATCTCAAGACGATGATAGTCAAAATTTAAAGAAGTCAAACACAAAAAAGTAAAAATCAAGTAATATTGAAGTTTGGGACACAACATTGCAAAAATCAATATGAAAGATAAATCACGCTAAAAAAAAATATTAGTCACAATATAAAAAGATCATACTAATCTCAAAAAACCATTAGATAAAAATATCATAAGAGCAACGAGTTTAAATGAATCATTGGATGCAAGTTACTAGATCAAGAATTTAGGGGTTTTGACCATCATGGAGCCTTTTTTTTCCGTTTTTTATCAAAATGGAGTCATTTTAAAAAAAATACAAATCTGGGCAAGTCTTGCCAACTTGGCACGACTTCATATGTAAAAGTTGTGTCAAATTGGCATGACTTTGTCATGTTAGCTTGAAGTCGTGCCAAGTTGGCACGACTTCTGCCACGTCAACCCCTGAAGTCGTGCCAACTTGACACGACTTTGTCCACGTCATATATATATATATATATATATATATATATATTAATTTTCTCGTAAAATTTTCTTATTTAGATATTGAGTAGTAAGTTATGAAATGTTTAAAATTAATTTGATACATAATTTTCTAAGGGTGTTAGTTTTAAACAATAAAAAAATGAATAATTGTGTATGGATCATGTTTGACGGTAATATAATATATTAATTTGGTTATTAGATTAATAAAAAATATGAAAAACAAAAAAAATGTTCATATTGCAGAACCGAAGGTCACAATAGAAGCAATTGTCCGCACAAACAAGCTTGATAATAAAATTCAATTTCAAGTTTGATTCTTAATTTCCACATTTTCTTTACATAAGTATTTATTCCTTCATAAAAAATTTATTTATCAAATTAATTTTAAATATTACATAACTTATAATTTTAATTATAATTAAATAATTGTAATATATATTTATTTAAAAACAAAAGTTTTTAAAAAAAAATATGATATGGACAAAGTCGTGCCAAGGTTGACGTAGCAGAAGTCATGCCAAGTTGGCACGACTTGTCCCAAATTTATAATTTTTTTAATAACGATCCCATTTTGATAAAAAAAAAAGTCCATGATGATAAAAAAACCAAAAATTTAAATAGACAAGATGTAAACTATATGCTTATGTTCATATACAAAATTACACCTAATTATAGTTATGCTAATGACATCAATGT
The DNA here is from genome assembly GCF_000499845.2 of Phaseolus vulgaris. NCBI lineage: Eukaryota > Viridiplantae > Streptophyta > Magnoliopsida > Fabales > Fabaceae > Phaseolus > Phaseolus vulgaris. Next base: position 16,698,719 of record NC_023759.2, read on the forward strand.
TTTAATAATAATAAAGAAGACAATTTTGATTTGTTTAACATAACTAAGCTAAAGATGTTAAAAGATATATTTTATTATATAAATAATAAAAAGATTATGACACAAAACGGATTTCAAGATACAGCACAAGATGATTTTGATCAAACAAGTTCTCAATGACCTGATATAAAGTTTGATATAAAAGCATTCACTCTAAATAAAGTTCAAATCACCATATTTAATTAATTAATTTTTTCAAAAAAATAATTCTTTTTTGACGAAAATATTAATTAAATTTACTTAATTTATATTAATAAATATTATTATATGTCATAAGTAATCTAAATAAAAAATTTATAAAATTATAAATTGTTTGAAAATTTTAAAATAATGGGTTACTTTCAATACAATATTTTATATTTTTTAATCGAAAAGCAACTCATTCATGTGATTTGTTCCACAAGGATCCTTCCAGCCATCAGTGTCACCCTACAATTTGATGAGGATAAGGATAAGGTTGTCTCCTATGAAATGTGAGACATCTCTAACACTCAGTTTTTCATCCACTCATGCACTTTTCGTACTTTATTGATAAAAAATATGGAATGTATGTATAATATTAGTATCCACATGTTTAAAGTCTCATATAATCAAGCTAATAAATAATTCTCCTCTGACGTTTCCCTTTTAATATATATATTTATGTACTTTAGATTTTTTTGTTTCTACAGTTGTTTTTCTTTAATGTTTATGACATTTCATGGAATCAACAAAAAAATAACAAATAAAAGTTTTTAATATTTTCATAATTATCATAATTAAGATTTTTGGTAAATTCTGAGATATGTTTAGAATTTTATTTTATTTTGGATTGGTTAAAACTAATCTTTAATTAAGAGTTTTGTCACATTTAAAAACTCTTGTAAAATTATTAGCGTATAAGTATTTAAAAACACACACACACACAACTGGTAATAGTATATTTTATTACGTAGAAAAAAATTTGTTTACTGAATACACCTAATCTGAAATATTAGATGTCATTTTGTTAAATTTAATACATAAATAAGTTGAAATTTTAAAAAATTGAAAATCTTTATAAAAAAATAGAATTTGTTTTCTTCTCTCTCAATAATTGCATATTTTAGACTATCTTTAACCATAAGGCGAAACAATAACCCCCAGCCTCCTCAGAGAGTAGCATTGAAACCAATATATGATTAATTAGAAAATCAATAACACTCTTTAGTCTATTAGAAGTAAAAAGAAGTGAAAGATTGAAGTTTGATTATGGAGAAATGAAGAGAAATATGAAGCAATTATGGTTGGTTGTAGTAATTAATATATATATTTTTTCTAAAATTAATAAGAAAGAGATTAGGAAATATGAATTGATAATTGAGTTAACGTATTTATTTGCTTTTACTGAACAATCTTAATGATATTCCAAATGGTTTCTATATTCTTTTCAAAGTAATGCTTCTGTTTTTAGCAGCTAATTCATATATGGAGCACCAAAAAAATTATAGTTTGGCAATTGATGATGATGATCAGTGCATATTTTCTTTGGTTTCACGTTTTTAGTAAAACTAGAAAACATAATATTTAGACTTTTATGTTCTACTTTGTCCTATTTTTAATTAGATAAATATAAAATAGTGGTTTTGTGATAATGAAAAATTAATTTATATAAACTAAAAACAAATAAATTTTTCATGCAATTTAAATCCATTAAATTTATTAAATTAATTTTAAATCACAAACAATTTCATTATCATTTTTGCTTAAACAAATTTGATGATCAAAATCCAAAAAATAAAACAGTATACAACTAATATAGCAAGAAAAATAAAAACTTGAACATTTAAGTATAAAAATAGTAAAGAAAAACTAATAGAAAACATGCATAGCAAGAAAAACCATTTTAGAACTAAATAATACTTGTTGAATAAGGAAGTTTTGATGATTTCCAAATTTGTCTGGAAGAACTATGGTTGCATTTGTCTAGTTAGGAGGATTTTCTTATGTAAATTTACACTTCATTATGATTTGTGTAAATCTGATTAAAATTTCTTTTAAATGTTTTGTTTTTTAATTTTTTTTTTAAAATAAGTTGATTCATATATTAATTAGTTGAAATTATTTTTATTCAAGTTTGTTGACTATAGTAAATATTTTAACAGATTGATCTATCGTATCAACTAATTGAAAACACTTAATATTTTCAAAGGATTTAAAAATGATTTTATTCCTGTTGTTCTTCATTTTTATTAAACACATGTGTATGCGAGCTTCATTCTTCTACACTGTGTTGTAAACAAAGTCAAATAGGGTTTCTGAATTCTATGTGTGGTTAAGAGTGTTGTGTGTTCCTAAAGGATTCAAGATCAACAGTCTTGGTTGTTCTTGTAATCTTGTTTGATTGCTTTAGTGAATTCTCAATTATGTGATGAGGGTTGAATGTAACTCTTAGTTAAGAGTGAACCAAAAATATAATTCTCTTGTGCATTCTCTCCCTCTTACTTTGATATTTGTCATATAATCTACTTTAAAGTGTTCTATGAGTAAATCAATCAATTGAAATCTTGAAGCAAGTGGTTCATATTTTGGTTATATACCTATTATGCTTTTTATGATCAGTTGAATAAGTTAATCGATTAGTTGATTTAATTGTGATTTCAATCTAACTTCAGTATTGGCGAAATCTTACAAAAACAATTAACACCTTTTTGTTTTAAGCCACATATTCTAACAATTAACATCAAAAGCTAAGTTCTTGTATGTTATTAGAGTTTCGATCCTAAAATCTTTTTAAAATGGCTGAAAAACTACCTTTTGTTGAAGAGGCTTCATAAACAGATAACCACTATTTTGTGGAGTGAATTATCAATTCTGGAAAGTTAAAATGAAAATATTTGTTGAATCAATTGATAGAGGAATATGAGATGCTATTATAAATGGTCATTTCATTCCTAAGTATGAAACCTATAAAGTGTTTGTTGAAAAATGACATATGAGATAAGATATGAGATACGAGATTATAAAGTACCTACGCTGTCTTAATTATGATGATCAAATCACAATCAATATTTCAAAAATAAAAAATTCTTATAACTTCTCAATTTGCATTAAAGTTAATTGTTTCTCAACTCCTTTATTCAAAAACCTTCTCTTATGTTTTTCTTTAAATTCTCTTTTAAGCTAAAACTTTCTTTAGAAAGTAAATTTTCCAAATGGATTAATTTTTTTTTTTCATGTATTATAATATTTTTTTTTCTTAATCTAAATTCTAGATATAATGGGTAGTTGTAATAAGAAGACTATTGAAATGAGTCATCATTAGCATTTTTTCACATAAAAAATGAATTTATAATGTGAACTATATTAAATTATAACATCCACGTCAACAACGTGTGAACATGAAATATTTTAACATAGTCAACACTAGAAATCCGTTTGCCACGTACAAAAAAACTGAAAATGACATATTTCAATAGTTTTCTTACAATAAGTACCTAGAAGGTTTGAGTTTGAACTAAGAACAAAAATCAGTTTTGTCTGAAACTAATAGATGAAAAATATATTTAACCATTTTTAAATTTAGTTCAATATGAACTTCTTAAACTACTTGTTTTTGATGTATGTAAAATTATATATCTCCTCTATTTTCTTCTGTAAGTACCATGTCATGATTTATTTGAAGTCTTCGATCCAAACACTCAAGTGTAGTAAGCTCGGTTAGATAAGTTATACTCAACTCGGCCTGAGGCAGGTATGGTCCCAATGACACGTTGTGAGGTTGACCCATATGTTTGGTAGTCTATGCGGAAAAGATAATTAAAGTAAAACCAAGAGAAGGAATAATTGAATTAGTTAAAGCATATATATTTTAAATACAAATAAAGCTGGTTGGAAATGACATGACATTGTATCCGAATATAAAGGTGCACGTTAACAAAATGTTCTAATTGTTGACTTATGTTCTTGCAAAAGGGGTCGAGGACTCTTGTCACGCTAATGACACAATCTTCACGGGTTGATCTCTCGGATTGGGCTTTCGGCTTCTCCTCTCATAGTTGTGCTCTCCAGGTTGGGCTTTCGACTTCTCTTCTCACAGTTGTGCTCTCCAGGTTGGGCTTTCGGCTTCTCTTCTCACAGTTGTGCTCTCCAGGTTGGGCTTTTGGCTTCTCTTCTCACAGTTGGATGTGTGTACCTGCAAGGCGCTCCAATGCCAAAGTCAGAAATAGTTTATATATTCATCAGATAAAAGTCACTCTTACTTACCTTTTGGGTTGATCCTCTATTTATAAGGCTCTCTTATTGGGCTTATAACTTATTTGGACTTTTCTTTCTGCACCACTTATTATTTTAAACACACCCATTAATTTGGGCCTTATTAAATTGGGTCTTGCTACAGTTATTATATATATATATATATGTTTATTTTATCATTTACATATACATAGTTCTCGGCATAACCTCTCGGTATATTCTTTTGGTCATACCTCTCGATCCTAGCAGTACAACTTATATTGTTAAGATTATATTCTTGTTTTTGAAATAATATTCTGGTTGATGAAAATTGTTGAAGAAATGTCTATAAAAGGAATTTAAGACCCCGGGTGAAGGTACGCTCTTTCTGAATACTTTAGACTGAAACAAATTTTATAGTTTGAATGTTCTCACTGACTTGATCGTCGAAATGTGATCAACAGGTACAATCCCATTCTATCACAAAGTAACAACATCTCGAAACACCCATTAAAGATAAATCAAACAAAGTTCACCAACGAAAACACTAATTTTTATTAAATGTGATATTATTTTATGCGTAGATAGATGATTTACTTTTTCTAAATATATAATATGATAAGAATGAGTAATATAAATACAAACTGTAATAAAATAAAATTATAACACTTTTTACTCTATTTTTCATCAGAATATTTAATTTAAGCTGCATATTTTTATTCATTTATTTAGCATTATTGGTATTCCTTGATATATCGAGGATAACAATGAAATTTGAACCTAAATTCAATTTTTTTATTACTTGGCCGATTCTTTTGATTTATTTAAAAGTGTTTAGACAACCTACGAAAGTTCTGAATTATTATAAATGCCTACAGATTTGGTATGCATACGATGTTATGCCATATTGTAGACCAATATATATCGTACTAGTATATTTTATACAATTTCGTCGATTAAGATACATGTTCACATAAAGAAATCCTTGTTGAATGAAAGCCGTGTTCAAATTTAACAGTTTAGTGGCAAGTTGTGATGAGCATTTGGGCATTGTTCGAACACCCACATGGATTAAAATTTTGAGTCCGTTTAATTTGTGATTTTTTTGTGCAGTTTATTTTGTTTATTTATATTTTATAATTTTGCTTAGATTCATACATTAAAATTTAATAATTATGTCATAAATATATATTAGAAATAAAATAAACTAAAAGTTTGGGAGGCCAAACTAAATTTATGTTAAAAAATAGAAAACAAGATTTCAGTAAACAAATTATTAAATAAAAACTAATTTTATAGACTAAAATAATTAGTTATTATATTAAATAATTTTTATAAATTAAAAAATTATTGATATATAAAATAATTTTTATTATTAATAAAAATTTATAATTTAATTTTTTAAATTAAAATATTAACTATTATAAGATTTTAACTACTAATTATTTTAAATTAATTATTAATTATTTTAAATTAACTTTAAATTAGTATTTAATATTAGATACTAATATAATTTTTTTTTAAATTTTTTATTAATAATTGAAACTACTTTAAATATCAATAATTTCTAATTTATAAAATAATGTTTCATTTATTTAATATAATAACTAATTATTTTTATCTTTATAATTATTATTTTTTAATTATTTACTTTGTAGTATTTTAGAGATAATTAAATGGCAGAAGAAAAAAAAAGAGTTGCAACCTATGAAAAAAATTTAGACTACTAATAAAAATCTAATTTTTTATATATCCCAAAATTTACAAGCCTATCTGCATATGATTTTTCTAAAAAAATATGAATAGTTTTAAACTCTTCATAATTCTTCATAGATTTTTCCCCATCTGCTCCGAAAAGACCATGTAATAATAGAATGAGACAGAAAAAGTTTGAAAAAAAAGAATGACAATTGGATTTAATATAAAAAAAATATACATTAAGTAAAGATAAAGTGGGTGAAAGTATTTAATATTAAAGAATTTATAAATATGCAGTGTTGATGAAGATTGTGACGTTTGATTGTGAGAGTGACAGAGCTAAGCGAAGAAACAATGAACAGAATTTAGTTATGACTTAGTGGTGAAAGAAGCATGGGGTGTTGTTGGACGGTAGGTGCGTCTGAAAAGGCATAGCAACTGTCTTCGCTTGGCTCCTAGTGATAATTTCATGGGTAGGAACTCCTCATATAAACAAAAGGAAACCAATGTAGCCCTTTTCATTAATGCTCATGTCCCACTCATAACAACTTTCCTCACATCAAACTATTTTTTCATACACCATAACTATTTTGTTAACAAAACTCACTTTTGCTTCAGTTGGGAATAACTCTCAGAGTCTTTCTTACTATTAAAGTAGTGTAAAAATATATTTTAAATCAAACTCAAGTTCATAATATTACGGGATCGGAAGTTAGTAAAGATAGATAAAATATTTCATACCACCAATATGATTTTTGAAAAAACAAAATATTTCATATCACTCGTGTTGACAATTATGCAAAGCAAGAAAAGAAGATTCAAGATGTTTCTCCTTGATGACTGTCTCCTTTAGGGTTTTCTATCCTTTCTATTTTTCCAATGATATAGGGTTATGCCTCACTCCTCATATTAAACCTAATTGGGATTGGGGTATGTGACATCTTACCTGGGCGAGATATTACTTGCTTGGGCGAGTTTGACGAGAAAAACCCCAACTTCTCTAAAGTGAACTCGACTAGGTGAGTCTTGGGCGAGTTCCTCTGGAATGATCTAGCTTGGGTGAGTTTTAGCAAGTTTTCCAATGTTCTAACTTTCCCTTTTCATCTGATCTATTCTCCTTTATCTCTTTCATTTCCATTTCTCCCTAGAATCATAAAATTAACACAAATTTGGGAATAAATCGTTCTTATTCATATTATAATCACAAAATATGTGAAAATGTTTAAATTCTTAAATTAGGAGTCAAATTATAGCTATTTTATCCATACAAATCCATAAGTGTCTATCTTTTATCAACTTCCCTCAACCTATAATCTTTCTTGTCCTCAAGCAAAGTAAATGGATATAAATAAATCATATTTGAATTCAAATTTAAAACAACTTTATTTACTAAAAAAAAAATTAAATTAGAAACTTATGGTGCTTCCAACTTCAAATATAGGAAAATATAGATACAATCAATTTCCAGGATTAAACTAAAACAAAAAATGACAATTCATCAAGGATTTTCCTCTCATATTCTCACATGTAAGTGTTTATCTCTATTTTCATTGAATCCTAACAAATCACAGTTGGTTTTCATTTCATCTTCATATTACAATCATATTAGAATATGAATCTTGAGGTTTTTTAAAGGGTTATAATGAGGCTGAGCTTCCAAAAAAATTGGTTCTTCAGATAATGAAATGCACATTTAAAAGAAGAACATACCTACAATCTTGTTATAGTGCATATGTGCTATCCAATCACCTTTTCCTTTAATTTCAACACTTTTTCTTATTTTATTTTTACTTATTCATGATTTTTAACATGAACTTTTTTTTTTTCAATAATAGGAATAACTTATTCCTATTTCCAACTAATTGAATTATTTTACTTCAACCAACCATTCCTTTTTCTTACATTGCATCTATGCTCTCCTTCCTTAAACATGCCATTGGTAGGAAAATATATCAGTAAAGGTTCAGGGTGCAATATAACAAAAACTCTTGGCTCAAAAGGGTTATAACAAAAACTAAATTCAATTTACATAAATGTTGCCTATTTGGCCCTAGGTTCCTAATTAACACAAATGCCTTAATCATTTTCATGCTCTTTTATGATGTAATATAAAATAAAATTAAGCAAACACAACTGTCAATTCATCAATGAAACTCTCAAAATTGTTGAAGATTCACACACTCACTTGGCTTCATTAATCTAATTCCTTATTGTTTGTCATTCTTTGTTCTAATTAATCATCCTATTAATTTTTCATGTATCACAATTTCAACCACATTTGAATATGGATTCAACACATTTTCTTTTCCAACTTATGTCTAATTCATTTCATTGTTCTAATATTTAAACACAAAGTTTGATTAATACCTTTTTTTCACAATTCAAATTAATATTGCAGTTCTTATTATTTAAGAAAAAAAAATAAAACTAGAAAAACAACTAAAAAATTAAATTAAAACTGAAAATAACTCAACAAAACAAATTTAAGAAATTTTAAACATTCGAAAGGAAATAGCAAAGTAAGCAAACTGAATGGCATGTTTAAAGGAAACTGCCCCCCATAATTATTGTACCTGTCCCCAGGCCATGCTACTTAGGCTCCAAATTGATTTGGAGGCATACAATGATTGGATTTAGTGATCATACAATTTTGAAACGTTTAACTTGCTCAAGCGAGTTTCTCTACACAACAATTCCAGTTTTTGAAAAATGACTTGGAGTTTATCAATTAGTATCAAAAAGAAAAATAAAACTAAACAATAATAATAAAGAAAATTTGTTTTTCTTGGGTTACCTTCCAAATCACTTGTTTAACGTCATGTAGCTTTTGTTTCTTTCAAGGTGGACGACCCCTTTGTTGCAATAATTTCTTGGTTACAATTTTAGTTCTTCTAGAATATGGGCTTTCAAGTCCAATAGTTTCATTAGTCCTGATATCTTTGATAACCCATAAACTTGACCATTTTGTCTTCAACCTTCTAGGTTGAATTTTTAGCTTAGCACTTCTAGGTGATTGACTTGGTCTAAACTGTTTTTCACTATAATTGCATCCTTTTGAACTTTGTGTTCCTCTTTTATACCTGATATAGATGGCTCTTTATTATTGGGTTGGTTTTCTACAAATTTTGGTATAAGCTCTTTCGTATTTTCATCTTCTTTGAGATACAATGATGTATAATACATTTGAAAGGTCCAACTGCTCTTTGGTTTTAGGAAATACTTCCTTTGTTGTATCTGTTTGTAAGCAATCTTTCTCTGAATTAGAATTTTCAAAATCATCAAAAATATTAAAAGTTACATCATCATCTTGAGCTCTCACTTTAAACTTTCCCTCATCAACATCAACAATACCTCTAGCAGTTTGCATGAAGGGTCTACCAAGTATCAAGGGAATCTCATCGTCTTATTCTATGTCAAACACAACAAAATCCACAGGAAATATAAATTTGTCTACCTTAACATGAACATCTTCAACCACACCATATGGATACTTAATTGATCTATCAGCTAACTATAGTGTCATCCTGGTGGCTTTAACCTCAAAATCACATATCCTTTTCAGCATAACTAGAGGCATTAAATTGATACTATCCCCCAAATCCAATAAAGCCTTGTCCACAGATAAATCACCTATGGCTATTGGAATATTAAAACTTCCCATATCTTTGGATTTCCGAATAATATCACTGCAATCGCCCTCCAGCTCTATAGTCTCTTCATCTATGAAGCTCTTCTTCTTTGTCCGCAACTACTTCATGGATTTTTTATATGTCGGCATCTGTTCCAAAGCTTCAGTAAAAGAAATATTGATCTCCAATCTCATAAGGATATCAAGAAATATTATAAACTGTTGTTCTTTATTCTTCCTTGATGGAGCATGTGGATAAGGTAAATCTAGAATTGTAGCACTCTTCTCTAGGTTCTCATGTTTTCTTTCTTTTTTATATAGACATTTTTTTTTTCTTTTTCCTCAATCTTATTTTTCTATTCCTCAGTCTCATCTTTTCTTACTTCCTCAACAACTAAATTATCATCAATCCCCTCTCCTACTACCATACCACTTTTAGTGGTAATTACATTACAATGTTCGTTAGGGTTGCTCTGTGTGTTAACTTAAAACTAATCACTTTGTCTCTCTGCCAACTTTTTAGCAATCTGTCTAGCTTGCGTTTCTAAATTTCTGATTGCTGATTTATTATTCTCTTGACTGGGCGGAGAAGCTTGCATGGATTTTTCTAAGGTATCTTCAAATTTGTTTAGTCTTTCTGGAACTGAAGGATATAGTGGTTGTTTTTGTTGTTGAAAAAGTCCTTGCTTGTTAGATGGACCAACATCTTGTTTCCACCTAAAATTTTGATTTTAGTTGCTTCTTCAACCTTGAGGATAATTATTATTATTAGAGAACCCACCTTGCCTTCCTTTATTTCCCATATAATGAACCTCTTCTGCATATGAATTATTTGAAAAAGAAACAGTGACCATTTGGATGATCACCTCCACAAAAATTACACTTATAGTTGTTGTGGTAGATTAGATATTTGCTTCATCAATGTTTCCATTTGTTGTATCAAAATTTTGTTCTGAGCCAAAAGTGCATTTGAAGTGTTATGATCCATCATCCCTTTCTTTGGCTCAATCTGTCTATCATTTTGGGCTTGATAATTTGTTGATGTCAATGTATCAATAATATTTATTACTTGCTCTACATGAACCGCCATCATTGAACCACCAGTTGCAATGTCTATAAGCATTTTGGTATTAGATATGAGGCCATTATGAGAGATACTCAATTGTACAATATTTTCAAACCCATGATTTAGGCATTTTCTCAGCATCATTTTGAATCTCTCCCATATTTCACAGAAGGCTTCATCCGATCCTTGTCTGAACAGAGAAATATCAGACTTTGCTTTGATGTAGCGGGATAGTGGAAAAAATATTTGTAAACGTTTTTCCTTTACATCTTTCCAACTGGCGAGACTCTAATTTGAATGTGATTTCAGTCATTCTTTAACTTTTTCTGCCAATGAAAAAGGGAAAAAAATGCAGATAAACAATTTCAATATCACTTGATTGAAAGCCCATTGTTCCCACCAATGCATAGAATGTAGAAAAATGTTTATATGGATCCTCATGGTCCATTGTTGTAAATTGATGGGTACTAATCATACTAAGGAATGCATAGTGGTGACAGGTATTGTAATACTAGAAAAATGCCTTGGCCCGTATTGCATAGAATAATCTCCAAGTGTTCTTTTGGGTTGTGGTGTTTACTTTTCAGCCATGTTGCTCTCTGTCTGACAAATATCAACGGGAAGGAGAGAAGTGGTTGAGGATTCTTCTCTAATTATCCTAATTTTTCTTTTCTCTTTGTCTTCCTATTTTTTCCAAGCAGCCTTTTCAATCTCTGATTCAAATTGCAGTTGGTCTTTGGAAACCTCTCTTCTTAATATCATATAAAGAACTTACTTAGGGATTAACACTAGGAGCAACTAATAAGAATAATCAAGTTTTTGAAATTAAAAAATTTAAAACAAACCAAAAAATAAAATAAAATAAAAAATAAAAACAATAAACAAGTAAAATATAAACAATATTTAGGATTTCGTACTTTAAAAATAAAATTGTTCCCCAGTAATGACACCAAAAACTTGATGACTATTTTATGGCAACTGTATCGTGTTAAAAGTAATAAATTTGTCCTTAAGAATGGATATCAAACCCACAAGGAATAGTTGAATTCTCAAGTATAATATTCACTAAATAAAAACCAATATGTAAAATTTTGTTGTTGTAAAATAGATTTGAGTGATTCAATTAGGAAAATTGGGGTTGGGGTTCATCCTTCTCACTCGTTTGTATTTTTACAAAAGATTATAATATCTAGTCTTGATTGATATTGATGCACATATAAAAAAATTCATATGGATTCCTTGAATACAAATTTATTAAGAGAGTCTCCTAAATATTGATTCGTCGCATGTTTCTCCTTGACAGTTGCGTCCTCTCGGGTTTTTTTTTATCTCTTTCTATTCTCCCAATGATATGTAGGGTTATGCATCACGCTTCATATTTAACCTAATTGGACTTGGACTAAGTAAAATTTTGCCTAGGCTAGATATTACTTCCTTGGGCAAGTTTGACGAGAAAAAGCCCAACTTCTTTAGATTGAACTCGTCTGGGAGACACTTGGGCAAGTCTTGGGTGAGTTCCTCTGGAGTGATCTAGCTTGGGTGAGTTTGGGTTAGTTCCTTTGGACTTATTTGGCTTGGGTGAGTTTTGAGTGAGTTTCCAATGTTCCAACTTTCCCTTTTCATTTTGTATATTCTCCTTTAGCCCTTTCATCTCCATTTTCCCTTAGAATCCATGAAGAGGATAGGGGGGCATCCTTGATCGAGTAGTAATCGAGGCCAAGTTCACAGACTGCACGACCTGAAGATATTTTTCTTGGCCGAGCTTGAACATCCTTTGCTTGCAAAATCACTTGTGATCGTGTTGATCACCTCTATGCCACCGTAGCGTGATGGCTCGTCCCTCCTTCAAGGTTCACTCTCCTAGAGTTGTTTCTCTTGTTGTATGTCGTTTTTATGGCTTTGATAGGGATAATAATCCCTTCGCCTCTCATCCCTTCACAAATACTCCTTCTTGCACTAGGGTGAGTGATTCATGTTGCAGTTGTCACTTTGCACAAATCTACGTAACTGACTGACTTGGATAAGCTCTTTTATCTTATCCTTCAGTGCTTGACATTCTTCGGTTTATGTCCAAATTTTCGATGGTATCGAAACTTCTTCGAAGTATCTCCATCCTTAGGACTTTGCACCTTTTGAGGAGTGGGTATTAGGTTGGCATTCTAGGCTTCGTCCATATTTTTCCCTTGTCAGCGTTCGTGGGGTGTAACTATAGAAACGAGGTCCCTGACTCTCCCTATACTTGTCATTTTTGTCGAACGCGGGTCAGCTACTCTTCTCTTTTTCTTTTCCCTTGCTCGCTTCGGTCTCGACCCAACCTTAATTTTGGTACTTCCGAAGTTCCTCCAATTGCATGAACTCTGTTGCCCGTTGTTGTAGCTCGTCCAAGTTTGGCGGCATCTTGCACAACCTATCAATGAAGAACTCTGGCTTTAAATTTGTAACCATGTGATGCATGGCTACCTCTGGACTCAGGTTTCGATTGTTGAGAGATACTTCACTGAACCTTTTTATGAAGACTTGGAGTGATTCATCCTTCTCTTGTCATATGTTTACAAGCGCTATAGAGGTCAGATGATGCGATCAACTAGTTGCAAACTATATCCCAAATTTGGACATGAGTGCCTCAAAGCTGTCTATAGATTGGGGGGAGCCTTGTAAACTAGCTAAGAGTTATCCCTTTCAGCGAGGTAGGAAAGATTCAGAACAAAACCGAGTTGTCAAATGTGTATAGGCTCATCTGGGTGGTGTAAATATCAACATGCTCATCAAAGTCTGTTGTTTCGTCATACTGGTCAATGTTTAACCCCTTCCACGTGGGGCCCCCATGATGTAGTCAGTAAAGGGATATCTTATGGGCCCTTTTAGGATGTCAACAGTATAGACCGACTGGTTAGGTCGTGATTCATCATTAGTTTCTGTGGGTGTGTTGTTAGTGATGGATCAACCCACAGAGTCAACTGCTTCTGCTGTTGATGTGTGCCCTCATACACCTCCAGTGGCAATTGCTTAGGATCAGATTTACCTTCAGCTAGCTACTGCGTAATCTCTTCATTTTCCTTGCAGAGGATTTGTATCTCCTCCTTGTTCTTATGGCGTATCTTGGACATTTCCCTTTGTAAAGAAAGGAGCAAGTCCATTTACTCAGCTTTTATCATACTCTCAGTTGCCATGTTCCTCGTTGATACAATTTTCTTTTGTGATCTTTTGTACTCTTTCGGCCCCACGATGGACATCGATTATTCTTGTATGAGGGACTAAGAAGGTAAGGGTTATCAGTTGAACAATTGATTCATTTTCTTCGTTCGTGCTTTGCTTGATCCTTCCTTTGCTCCTAATTCTCATGCTTTGACTCTCGGTCGAGAGCATACTTGCTAAAGGTACTTCGACGCTCAAGTAAGTGTTCGCTATTCGGGTGAAATAATTACTATAATTAGTAAGGTGTTTTAACTAATGATGATACCAAGCGTGCTTCGATTGGTATCGAATACCAACATGTTTTGGGCTATTCGACTCCTAGCGGTACAGTATCAAACATTTTTCATAATTGTTTTTCAAAATAAAATAAAAAAAAATACTTTTATCATTATTTTAGAGAATGATTTTAATATTATATGTATTTACACATGTTATTTTTCTAATGTACTCTTCCAATCCTAACTCAACTAGATATTTTTATGCAATATTGATTTTCCAAATTGTGTGTTTTTATCAACTTTCTCATTAAATAATTCATACATATTTAAATATAATACTATGGTAACCGTGCTCAGGATATTAGAATTATCAATACATTTAAATCTAAGATAAATTTATTATATAAAATATTAATGATATCAATATTTTAAATTTAAATCTTAAGCATGATATCTTTATTATAGGAACTTTAAGATTCATTAGCTATACGGTATATGAGTTTAATCCTATGACTTTTATTTTATAAATAATATGTTTAAAGTACATGTTTCCTTTCACGAATTATTATTAATTTCTGAATTGTGGAAAATTATACATATGAAGAATTATTAGTTTATTTTAGAAGAAACATCACGAAGATTTAACACCAAGATATCACCCTCAACCCAAAAATTTAAGGGAATAAGTTTATGATTATTTTACTTATATATTGTCCATCTTACTCATTTCTAACAAATGTGAGACTCTTCCATATTGAAACACATCTCTTTTTAGTGAAAGCATTTTTTAAGTGTGAGTATCTTAGTGGTGATTTATATCGTCGAAATACAATGGGAAACACTTTCTTCAAATGGAAGAATTTCAATACAAGGAAATTTCAAACTTTAGATTCTTCTTCAACTACTTTATATCACACTCGTCCTAACTATCACCAAGATAAGCCATTGAATATAATAGCACTAAGAAGTTATTCAAGGGACATTGAGTAGATTCAACAACAAAGAGCCATGAGCAAACCTTTACAACCTTGAACCCAAAACCTTAAGACAATTAATTTATGGGTCATTCTATTTATATATTGTCAATCTTACTCATCTTTAACTCATATGGAATTTCAAACTCACCTTATTTTCCTAACATGAATAAGTAAAGACACAAATTCATGAATCTACATAAAAATTGTTCTTGCCGGTTGACTCCAATGACAAGCTCTAGCTCCGTCTGTCTCTTCAGGAATTTGTCCTATCTCTTGTTGCTCTGGAATGTAGCTTCGTTGAAACAGAGGGGGCCCTACCTGTTGATTGCACTCCGACGATCAAGTCAGTAAAGGGCTTACTAAAACTCAAGAAGTATTCAGTTTCAATCCTAGAAACAACATACCTTAACTTGGGATCTCAAGCCCCTTTTATAGCTTACCTCTTGTAACAACTTTCTCTCACGAGAATCTAATCTCAATTGAAACACATTCCATTCGGGGGCGTCTGCTCTCAAGATGCCACAACATAACGAATATTGTCTCCTAGGAGTGCATTGAATAATAACAGAATAACCACCAGGCACCAAATCATGCACCAACATCAGGGGAACATTTTGCTTGCATGAGCACCCTACTCATGGTGCAACGTTATCTTTCATTGTACATGTAACCTAGCCACTATATGCCCTAAAACACACGAGCTTAGGTTTAAAAGAAAACATTTACTTGACCTAGACTCCACACGCACTAAGCGTACCCCTAGGTCCATAAATACCTTTTATTAACAACCTTATTTTTATGTATAAAAGATTACCTCAATCATACCAAAATGGGTTTACTGACTAAACTAGGCTCAATCACATGGCCCATTCTACCGGCCCAACAGCTGAGCTGACCTGCCTGTGCCATGCACCGAGATCTGACCCTCGAACACTGAGCCTTGAGCACTTTGTCCAGAACACAAGCCCCCCAGGCTCGAGCTGAGCTTGCTTCAACAAAGAGACTATTCATGCGCCCTAGTGGCTTACGCGTTCTTTTCGTAATGGGCAGGTGCGACACAATGCACGGAGCATTCCTGAGGTGACGTTTCACCATACTCAATCGTGAGCACACACGTGGCCTCTTTATCAACGGTGGAAAGGCGTTGCCGCTTGCCATTCCTACATTTTCCTAAGTTAACGTTCGAAAACCTTCTCCACTCATTGTTTCATTTATTTCATACTTACGAACCCTTCGCGTCTCTCTCAGACTCACTACGTCTCCTTTGAGAACCTGGGAAATCTCCTCTTCCTAAGTCGCTTCCTGAAACAAGGTACTTCCCCTTGTTCAACCCATTACTCATGTGCTTGCATGATCATCTGTTTGGAATATGTGTTGTGATCACATTGCCTGAGCGTGGCCTGTTTTGGATTTATTCTTTTCTTCTTGTGCTCGTCGTTATTTTTTTTGGTTATATGGTTTCACTTGAATCTGAAATGCGTCTTTGCATGTGGATTTCTTTGCCTGAATGTGTGACTGCATTTGCTTGTGTTTGTATTTCTAGATACTCTTGCAATGGATTACCAAGCTCTGTACCCCTAGGCGCCCCAGAACCTATTAGAAGAAGTTTCCATATACACCTCCTGTGACCAAATAGTGTCCCTTAGAAAAGAGAAGTGCCAACACAAGTACCGTTTTGGCAGAGAGAGCGATATGAGTCCTCGGACCATGAGGGTCCCTTTTGTTTTTTCTATGCTACTGTCTTCAAAAAGATTCTCCTTCGTTTACCTTTGTTCAATTTTGAAAAAGAACTTCAAATCGAGATTAACGTGGCCTCTGCCTAGCTACATCCAAATAGCTAGGCAATTGTTCGGGGTTTTCAATTGTTTGCACACAGTTTGACCCTTTTGCCATCTGTGGAAGTTTTCCTGTATTTCTTTGAGGCCAAACACCTAGGCCGCCAACTCTGGGTTTCCTTCAATGGGGTGGCTGGGAGAGCATTGTTATCGCTCTTCCAGTAGTCTTACAAAGGCTTCAAAAGGCAAATTCTTAAAGATACGTCGCAACAAGAGGGACCCAACTCTTCTAGATGGGTTTCCCTTATACTGGACCAAGAAGCCTAACTTCTAAAGTGCTCGGCACCTGGAAGAAATGCCTCAACGTGATCAGGAGGTTTGTCACTTCCTTTCCAGCTTAAAGGTGGTCTTTTACACTACCACCCTCATAAGCCAAGAGTTCTCCTCAGGGGGGCTAAAGGCTTACATTGGTACTTTTCACTCTCTACTCTCAATGATGCTGACTTGATTATTGTTTCTAAACTCTCCTTTATTCTTGCAGACAACATGCTATCTTAATTTAACAAGAAGGAACTAGAGGAGATGGCCAAAAGGATAAAGGCTGCTTCTAGCGCGCCCAAGGACCCAGAGATGAAAGCTCTCCCAATTGCCCAAGCCTCTACCGACAAAGAAAAACTACCTTGGGGCTGGTTTTCACGAGGAAAAGGAAGGTCTTGACAACTACCACCGAGCACTCATTTTCAGTTTAATGGGCTCCTTCTTGCTAGGCTGCTCCATCTACCTCTCTGGACATGGTAGATGTCCAGGAGTGCGAAACGGAGAGCTCAAAGAGGCCAAACCTATGACACCCCAACCTAGACGTCTCCTCTTACCTCGAAGAAACTCTGATGCCTGGCGAAGAAGGAAGAAGCTCATGGCTCATGATGAAAGCCACTTGTTTCGCGAAGCCATGAGGCAGTTTGACCAAGCCCTTGCAACCAACTGCTTGGCTACTACAAGATTGAAAGAAAGGGTGGCAACAGAGGATGAACAAGCTCAAGAGATTTCCAGGCTACACAAAGAGGTAGAAAGGCTGTAGAAGGAGCTCCAGCTTTCTAAGGTTTCTCAACAAGATATGGAACAACACCTAGCTGCCTTAAGGAAGACTAGTGCAGTAGAGAAAGAGAAGTTCTTGGCTAAAACTGCAAAGCTTAAGAAGGAGTTGTATAGCTAGAATGAAGAGTTCACCAAGAAGGTTGAAGCTTGCAAGCAAGATGTCGCCCAGGCTTTCCTTATGGGATTTGAGGCGGCTATAGAACAAGCTTCAGGTCTTCATCCAACCATGGACTTCTCTGAACTTGGCCCGGGCCAGACCGTAGTCAACGACCAACTAGTGGAAGAGTAGCATTCTTGTATAACTTACCACTTTTTAATACTTCGAACAATTCTAACTTATTAAGTACTCTTATGCATGTATGCTACACATAGCTTTTCTTATGCCTATTTAACTTTTTAGCTTTGGCAAACTTTGACTAGTGTACCAAATCCATGTCTCGTTACTGGTTTTAATGAAACACGATTAGCATAGACTTACCGTCTAGTAATAATATAACAACTTAACCTTTATGGTATCCTACTCAAGCTAAAACTGCCAAAACAACAGTAAACACAATGCACCAATTAAGTATGGAAAATCACAATGCTCCGAAAAAGCTAACCTGTGAATGACTCATACCCTCTGGCTACAAAGAACCTCTTAACTCGCTTGAGCGCTACTCGACTACTCAAGCAGGGATCACATATCTCGACCTTGCTAAACAGGGCCTCCATGCTTAGAGGACCACATACTTTCCAAACTCAGTTTTTCCCCTTCGCATTAAGAATGACTTGTTTAGGGAGCGTCTAACTTGGGTGTTGGCTTATGCACTAAGTCACCTCTTAAACACCTTTACTTTCGTTTAGAGCATCTGACTTGGGCGTTAGCCCACACACTAGATGATGGCAGATCCCCCAGCCACACACAACCCCATAATAAGGAGGATGAAGACCTAAATGTTGTTTATTGATATAATTGCAAATATGGGTCTAATTGGGCTTTTGTTTATTTTTGTAGGCCCAATCAAGAGGAAAAGTCTAGGGTGAAGAAATGTACAAACATATCCAAGAAGACCTCAAAGTCATCAAAATATAAACTAGAGCTTTAGCCAGAAGAACACAAGAAGACTAAGTTTCTGCTGACGGGTCAACTTTATTTGTGGGCCAAGCTTTACCTTAAATAAATTGTATAAAGTTGTTTAGGATTTCATGGGCCATGTATTGGGCCTAGTAGCATAAAATAATTGGACTAAATATTTGGGCCAAGTAGCATAGGTTTTTGGGCTTGTATTTGGGCCAATAGTAAAATATGACTAGTTAGGGTTAAAAGTGACTAGTTAGGGTAACAATTGGGCTTCTATGAGCCCAATGTAACCCTAAAACGTCTAGGGTATATTGGAGAACGAAATCTCCTTGGCATGGAGCACATGGACATCCACATGGCAACATAGGAGTGGAGAGGATTTAGCATGGAAGGTGTGAGCTAAACATGGAAAGCATGAGTGCACATGGCACCTTCTCATTGAGAGTTTTATTTTGAATTTTCAAATTTTGGCTCCAAAATGTTCAACCCTCTGTTGAATCAAGTGTGTTCAAGCTTTGAAGAATCCAAACCCTTTGAAGGTTGATGGAAGGCTGGTTGTATGCTTGCTGTTGCTGAGCTGTCTTTAGATAGGATCTGGGGTAGATTATTTGTGTTAAATCCACTCTTGATTGAATCCAAAGCTAAAGCATTCTTAAACCTTTTAAAAGAAAAGTGTTTTTCAAACTAAGTGAAAAACAACCTGTTGTTTTGTCGAAACAACCGATTGTTTTATACTTAGGTGTTTTTAGAAAGGTTGAAAACTGTTTTTGATGGTTGACTTGATGTCAAACCAAAACAACCGATTGATTCGAGCATTCAACCAATTGTTTGTTTTGGGACCATAACAGAAAACTATTTTGTGCTTTGACTGAGCATTAAATGATTTTATAACTGATTACGCTTTAGTTTTAAATGCTTTGACCAGTCTTTGAATGCATTAAATAGTTTGTTCAGATTATGTAACAAACAAGAACTTAGTTTTAATCAAAGAAAAACAGATTTGAGTTTTTCACTAATTTTGTTTTTGAAGAGTTGAAGATTGCTTTGGTTTTGCTTGGATCAAAGAGAGTGTGATATAGGATTTTCATCTTGTATAGATTTCAGATCTTTTCTGTAACAAGTGTAATCCTTTGTACCTTTGAAGAAACTATGTGTGTGAAGCTGAGAAGTGTTGTGTGTTCTTGAGGTTGTGAAGATCAGCATTCTTAGTGGTTTTTGTGCTGAGCCAAAGGAAGTGTGTGTCTTGAGGGGATCAAGGTCATTTCTTTGGTGGTGTTGTAAGTAATCTAGGGTTGATTGCTTAGTGGATTCCCCAGTGGTTTCTGGGAAGACTGGATGTAGCTCTTGGTTAAGAGTGAACCAGTATAAACCTGTGTGTTCAATCTCTCTATCTCTTGAACTCTTTAAATTCAGTTTTATATTTATGAACTGGTATAAACAACCGATTGTTTCTGCGAAACAACCGATTGTTTTTCTGGTGCTGTGCTTATTTGCTTTGTGTTTTTGGCAAACTAATTTCTTAATCAAGTTTTCTCGAAGTGATTTCATTCTAGACTTAAAAGTTTGCGAAAACCCTCTTTAAACCATTCACCCCCCTCTAGTTTAAAGCCATACATTCTTACACCCTCTGATGGAGGAGGGCCAAGCACACCTCACCATGGAGGCCAAGACCCAAGACTAGACCGTGATGAGGGAAGGCTACACATGGAGCGTCTAGGAGGAGGCCTAGACCGTCTAGGCCCTATTACAAGGTCAATGGCTAAGCATATTCACGCCCAAATGGACCTAGCCACGGATGGAAGAGAGAAGACCTTGTATATGTTACATGGAGGCCCATTAGGGGTGGCTAAGTAATTAGTGTAGTGTTAGAAAGCACAAATTTGTCTTATATGTGATTTACCCTAGATTTGTGCACTTTCTAGAACCTTAGCACACATGACCGGCCATGTGCCATGTGCCATGTGCCTTGTCATTTGCATTTCATTTTGCTCCCATTTCATGTGTAATTAGCTTAGCTTTCACGACCCATTAGCCTATAAAAGGGAAGACCATCTCTTGTATTTTTCAAGATTAATGAGAGTAAAGTTATGCTGCCAACATTGTGCCATGCTTTGCTTCTACCTAGTTTCTAGGCTCTAATCTTCATCTTCCTCACCTACCATAGGGCTGGCCGAACCTCCCTACTTCCATACACATCATGCACCTTCAAGATCACCATAGCTCCTAGGAGGATCTTGCACATTTACATCCATGGCTTCCGCACCATTTTTCACATGATTCTAAGAAGAGCTTCATGAATTTGCCATCATTTGGTATCATGAGCATAGGCTCTTCAAAGATGAGTAGTTCTTGGTCTTTTCATTTTGAGTTCTTCTTTATTTCATGTTGTTCATCTTGTTTCCATAATTGTCTTGCTGTTTTTTAATTTTTACTTTGTTTTGGTGTGCTATTTGGAAGATCCAACCGGTGCACTTTGTTCAATTGATCTTGAACAATCCTTGTGCAATTTGTGATAGGATTCCATACACCTTGAGTTGCTGTTTTTCTTTTAGGTTTTTGAGTCTTTATTGCACTTTTTATTTTGGTTCATATTATGCTCTTTGAGTCTTTTAATTTCTGAATCCATATATGTTTTGTCAAGTCATGTTCATCCACAATGTCATCAATTCATAGTAGTCCTTTGTTTGGCTTGATTGTTTCTTGATTTTGGGTATTTTTGCTTACTTTGAAACTGCTGTGATATTGATCTTTTGGTGCCTTTTATTTTTTAGTTTGAGTTCATATTTGTGTTTAGATCTTACACAAATTCCTTTTTCATCAATTCCATTGTGTTTATATTTTGGTCTCTTGCTGTTTTTGTTTCCAATTTTTTCCAGAATCCCCTGTTTTACATTCTCTGTGCTGGCTGTTCTGTTCCAGAAAATTATTTTCCCTCATAGGAAATTTTTTATTCTCTGGATTATGCAAGATTGAGGTGTTACAGAAAAGAAAAAAAAAAGAATCAGCTCAAAAGAGTCAATAGAAAAAAAATGATAAATATTTTAAAAACAGTGTGCAAATCTGGGTGCTACAGTTGGCGTAACTGAACACTGAAATTGAAAAATTTATTAAAAAGAAATGGCTCATGCGTTTGGAGTGATTCCAAAGCCAGATTTTAGTTAAGATATTGAATATTTTTCATATAAATTTTTAGAGGCAAATTCCAAAAGGGCAGCTCATCATAAATTGGGGAAAAACACGTTCTCTGGCCCACAACAATTTTCCAGTGGTGCTGTTTTTTTATTTTGTAATCTAATTCTAGTGCTATTCTTAGGATTCTTTTTGTGTGCCTACCTTTATTTGAGTACCTTTATTTTCTTGTCTAATATTCTTGGAACTCTTTCTAGTTGTCACAATCTAACTCCATTTGTGTGGTACTGTTTTCTTCAATTAATTTGTTTCTTGCTTTTATTCTTTGACCTCTAAATTTGGTGCTGGAATTTAGTCTCTTTTGGTGCTAATTTGAGTGGAAATTTGACTTGGGTAAGGTCTAGTCTTCTTGATAGGTGCTGGAATTTGAGAATTAAAGTCCTTAATTCTAAGGGAAACAAAGGCAAAGGCAGAATCAAACACTTCTCAAAACACCACAAACACTTGGAGGGCCCAACAAGAAAAGACAACCAAGGAAGTGCCAATAGCAAAAAGAGGATCAACAAAGGGAGTTTTCTTAATTTCTTTGCAACTTAATTTGTGTTAATTACTTCTTTAATTACGTGATTAGACGGTGAGTGTGTCTTCAAGGGCTCCAAGTGTCCAAGAAGCCTCACCTAGGGCCGATTAGTGTAGAGTTTTAATTAGCAATTGTTAATTGTTTTTAATTACATTACTTGCTTAATTAGTTACGCTTTGTATGTGTGGTTGCCTTGTTTAAGCTTTGTTTTTCGTCTAGCTTGGTTAATTAGTTAGCTTGCATTGTTTTCTTGCATTTAAAATCTGATTTCTCAACTTCATTGTGTTTTAAGTAGTTTACTAAGAGAAAGCTTTGTGTGAAGACATTGAGGGGTAGTTTTTGGCTAAGGCAAAGGCTTGGTACTTAAGTAGTCCTTTGTGACTCACCTCCTTTACCTGGAAAACTACCTTCTTTGACTTTTCTAAATTTTCTCAAGGTAAAATACTTGTATACACAAAACTTTAGCCATGTCTTCTCCTCCTCACCCTCCAAAGTCTATTGAAAGTGAAGTAAAATCTATAAAATCTCTTTTGAAAGAAGTTTCACAAGCTGTGCAAATGATTTCTTTTAGACAATTGGAGAATGAGACTAAAATTAATGAATTGGCTAAAGCCCAAGAAGAGAAATCACAAAAATCACAAAAATCAAAGAAAACTCATACTCATGCATCTAGGAGTAATGAGTCTCTAGGGGAGGGGAGCCTTAGAATCAATGACTATTACCAACCACCCCCTAGAAGAAATAGGCAAAGGGAACAAGAGGGGCCAAGGGAGGTTAGAGTAGATCTACCTCACTTCCATGGAAAAGAAAATGTAGAAATCTACCTAGATTGGGAGATGAAAGTAGAACAACTCTTTGCTTGCCATAGGGTGAGTGAGGAACGAAAGGTACCCCTAGCCGCCCTTAGTTTCCAAGGGAACGCCATGTATTGGTGGACCTCTCTCGAAAGAGAAAGACGTCTTCATAGGGAACCTCCCATTGCATATTGGAATGACCTTAGGGGAGCCCTAAGACGTCGCCACATACCTTCCTATTACCATAGGGAGTTGATGGACAAGCTCCAAAGACTCCAACAAAAAAACATGAGTGTTGAAGAGTATAGGCAAAAAATGGAGCTCTACATGATGAGAGCATCCATTAGGGAAGAGTAGGACACCACCATTGCTAGGTTCCTTAGTGGCCTATCACTTGAGATAAGAGATAGGGTAGAACTCCTACCTTACCAAGACTTGAATGACTTGGTTCAACTTTGCATTAAAGTTGAACAACAAATCTTGCGCAAAACTTCAAGTTAAAAGGTGAGTTCCTACTCTAGCTTTTACCCCAAGAAAGAGTTTAGAAGGGAGGGTAGTACATCAAAAGAAAAACCAAAAGAACCTACCAAACCCTTAACCAAAGAAACCTCAACCCCATCCATCCGAGCTAGAGATGTTAAGTGTTTCAAGTGCTATGGTAGAGGGCATGTGCAAGCACAATGCCCAAACCAAAGGACTTTGTTTCTTAAGGGTGTAGATGAATACACTAGTGGCGAGGATGAGCCTAGTGAGAGAGAGGAAGGGGGAGAGGATGAGAGGGTAGCTCCATTAGAGGGAGAATTGCTTATGATTAGGAGAACCCTCAACAATCACCCTAGCACATCCATGGAAACACAAAGAGAGAACATATTTCATACAAGATGCAATGTTTTAGAAAACATATGTTCTGATGTGATTCCAATAGCAAAGAAGAGAATGATTCTTGACATTCTTAGGAATCAACTTGAGTTGGACAAAAGTTAGGCACTTTTTCTTAGAATTGGATCAATGTTCTAAGTCAAGAACTCACCAAAACTAGCACCAAATCCAAACTCATGGAAGTTCCACATATTGTCAAATTGAACCAACAAAAAGAGAGAAAGAGCAAAAGCACCGAATAGAATTGAATAAGAACAACTATGAACCGAACAAACTAAAATAAAAGGCAAGAAAACTGAAAAGGAGTGCTGGAAATTGAAAGGCACCGAATCAAACACAAAGAAGAAGAAGAAAAGCTGCTGGAAAAAGCAAATAACCGAACCAAAACTCAAGAACACAAGCTTAAAACATGAATAACAATAGAGAAGGAAGGAAGGATAGGAGAAAGCTCATGAAGATGGATGTATGGTTGGATGATCACGCCACTAGAAGGATGGATGCTCCTAGATGAGTGTGCAAGCCGCCACTTGAGGTAACCGTGGAACCATCAAGATAAGACTAGAGAAGAAGGCTCAAAGCTCTCCAATGCTCTCTCAAAATTTGAGTATAGTTTCTCTAATCAAAATTCAAATCTAAAATGTACAAGGGAAACACCTATATTTATAGCCTAGAGGTGCTGAAAAATCAAACTAAAAGAATTTAAAATTCCCTCCTAAAAGCTACTAGAACCGACGCCTAAACCCATGCATGAGGAAGGTGTGACCTCTTCCTTCACTTTGGCACCTCCTTATTTACTCCTACACCTATCTACTAACGCATCCCCCCCTCCTAAAGCTCCTAACTAAAGACTAAAAGATGCTTTAACAATAGAGGTTTCTAATGTTTCCCTCTAAGCACCTTCAACTAAAGAAATTACAAAAAGAGAAAATAATTGTCCCCTAGCTCCTAAAGCTTTGAACATGCTTCTTGTAAGCCTTTGAGGTGGGTTTTGACCTCCATGGGCGTCCTCCATTTGAGCCTCTACCTTTTCTTGATCTTGTTGATTGGCCTCCATGTCCACTTGAGCTTGATCTCCATCATACTCCCCGAGTTGGAGAGAATTCGACCACGAATTCTGGAGACCTACAGAAAAAGGAGTTAGATCGCTGACATTAAAAGTATGACTACCTAAGAATGTATCAGGCAAATCTAACTCATAAGCATTGTTATTTATCCTCTTGAGGATTTGGAAAGGTCCATCCCCTCAAGGCATTAGTTTGGACTTCCTTTGAGTAGGAAAACGATCCTTCCTCAAGTGAAGCCAAACCCAATCGCCCTCATCAAACAACAATGCTTTTCTCCTTTTATTGGCAAGTTCAGCATACTTGCCAACCTTCTTCTCAATTTTCTTCTTGATGTCTTTATGCAAAGTTTTCACAAAAGAAGCCTTTTCATCCCCATCTTTGCACAAGACATCTCCAAGAAGGGGAATAGGAAGAAGATCAAGAGGTGTTAGGGGGTTAAACCCATAGACAACCTCAAAAGGAGAATGTGAGGTGGTAGAATTTACTACACGATTATATGCAAACTCAACATGGGGTAGTAAATTCTCCCACACTCTAGGATTCCCCGAAATAAAACATCTCAATAGTTGTCCCAAAGTTCTATTCACCACCTCGGTTTGACCATCAGTTTGTGGGTGGCAAGTGGTAGAAAATAAAAGCTTAGTCCCAAGCTTGCCCCACAAGGTCTTCCAAAAGTGACTCAAGAACTTGGGATCTCTATCGGACACTATAGATCTAGGGATCCCATGCAAGCGAACCACTTCTTGGAAGAAGAGGTTTGCAATGTGGCATGCATCATCCACTTTGTGGCAAGGAATAAAGTGAGCCATCTTTGAAAAACGATCCACTACCACAAAAATGGAGCCCTTTCCCTTTGATGTCTTGGGTAACCCTAAGATGAAATCCATAGATATATCTACCCAAGGCATTGAAGGGATAGGAAGAGGAGTATATAAACCATGGGGATGCATCTTAGACTTAGCTTTGCGGCAAGCTATGCATTTATCACACAAACTATGAACATGTTTATGCATATGAGGCCAAAAGAAATGTTCATGCAACACATCCAAAGTTTTAGCAACCCCAAAACGTCCCATTAAACCCCCCTCATGAGCTTCTCTAACAAGAGATAATCTAATAGAGCATTGAGGAACACAAAGACGTTTTCCTTTAAAAAGAAAGCCATCTTGTATAAAAAAATCTTTGTGTCCTCCCTTAAGACACTCTTGATAGATGAGAGAAAAATCAAGGTCATCATGATAGAGTTCCTTAATGTGATCAAAACCAAGATATTGAGAGCTTAAAAGATTTAGCAAAGTGTATCTTCTAGAAAGAGCATCCGCCACAATATTTACTTTGCCTTGCTTGTGTTTGATCACATAAGGAAATTGCTCAATGAATTCCACCCACTTAGCATGCCTCTTGTTAAGCTTGTTTTGGCTTTTCAAATATTTAAGAGATTCATGATCACTATGTATCACAAACTCTTTGGGAAAAAGATAGTGTTGCCAAGTAAACAAAGCCCTAACAAGTGCATATAATTCTTTATCATAGGTGGATTAATTGAGATGACTTCCCTTCAATTTCTCACTAAAATAGGCTATGGGGTGGCCCTCTTGAAGGAGAACAACCCCAATACCTATGCTTGAAGCATCACACTCAATCTCAAAGGTTTTAGTGAAATTAGGAAGGGCCAAGATGGGAGCATTAGTCAATTTTTCTTTCAAAGTTTCAAAAGCTTTTCTCCCCATTGAAAGACCACATCCTTTTTCACTATGTCATTGAGTGGTGCGACAATGGTACCAAAGTTTGGGACAAATCTTCTGTAGAAAGAAGCAAGTCCATGAAAACTTCGGACCTCATTCAAAGATTTCGGTGTAGGCCAATTTTGAATGGCCATCACCTTTGTTTTGTCCACATGGACCCCTTTGCAACTCACAACAAACCCTAGGAATTCTATATGATCAAGAGCAAACATACATTTAGCAAGATTAGCATACAAATGTTCCTTCCTAAGGGTTTCTAAAACTTGCCTAACATGCATCCTATGGTCATTCAAAGATAAGCTATAAATGAGAATATCATCAAAGTAAACAACAACAAACTTACCAATGAATGGTCTAAGAACATGGTGCATAAGGCGCATGAAGGTACTTGGTGCATTAGTTAGACCAAAGGGCATAACTAACCACTCATATAAACCAAAGTTGGTCTTAAAAGCCGTCTTCCATTCATCACCCGGTTTGATACGGATTTGATTGTAGCCGCTTTTAAGATCAATCTTTGAAAAGATTTTTGAACCATGTAATTCATCCAACAAATCATCTAGTCTAGGTATGGGATGCCTATACTTAATTGTTATGTTATTGATGGCCCTACAATCCGAACACATTCGCCATGTGCCATCCTTTTTTGGCACTAAGATGATAGGCATTGCACAAGGACTCATGCTATCTTGCACCCACCCTTTCTCAATCAAAGCCTCAACTTGTTGGCGAATTTCCTTGGTTTCACTTGGATTGGTCCTATATGCTGGACGGTTTGGTAAAGAAGAGCCCGGTATCAAATCAATTTGGTGCTCAATCCCTCTCAAAGGTGGAAGTCCATTTGGAGGATCTTGAAACTCTTCTACCAAATTTTCCAAGCAATGAGGACTATCAACAAGTGATTCTACTCTAAGAGTTCTAGGGATGGCTAAGAAAAGAGGATGATGAGCCACTATTTCCCTTTCAATGTCACGCCTAGACACAAGGAGTGTAGACTTAGAACTCTTATCTTTTTTATCTTTTTCACTCTCCCTCTTTTTCTTCATGATAACTCGGTCCTCATGGACTTCTCTTGGAGCGAGAGATTTTAAAGTAACCATGGAATTCAAAAGAAAGTTTGTTGGTAAAGCCATCATGTAAAACTTTTCTATCAAATTGCCAAGGCCTTCCCAAAAGAACATGAGTGGCTTTCATGGGCACAACATCACATAATACCTCATCTTTGTATTTTCCAATGGAGAAATGGATGAGGACTTGTTTATTGACAACTATTTCTCCTACTTCACTAAGCCATTGTAATTTGTAGGGCTTTGTATGAGAGATAGTAGGCAATCCAAGCTTATCTACTACTCTTGTACTAGCCACATTTGCACAACTACCCCCATCCACTATCAAAGAGCAAATTTTGTTTTGAATAAGACATCTTGTATGGAAAATATTTTCCCTTTGACTTTCATCAAAAGGTTGTGAAACTTGTCCAAGAAGTCTTCTCACAACTAACAAATCCCCTTCAAGTGGACATTCACTCTCTTCCTCACTAGATGCACTAGAATGCAATGAATGCTTAGGAGAATCCGAATCATGCTCACTCACTACAATGCCTTCATGCATGTACATACTTCATTTGGAAGGGCAATTAGCAGCTATATGACCATAACCCATGCATTTAAAACATTTAGTATTAGATGTTCTAGTGGGTGATTTAGGCCTAGAGGTAGATGGCTTAGTTTCCTTGGGTTTGAAAGAAGACTCTTTGGAAGGAAATTTAGAAAAAGACTTTTTGTTTCTCCAAGACTTGTTGTAGTAACCATCATTGGGAGCATTTTTGAAAGAATTTTTCTTAGTAAGTTGGGCTTCCACCTTCATTGCAAGATGAACTAAAGAACCCAATGATGAATACTCTTGTAACTCAACAATGTCTTGAATATCCTTCCTAAGTCCACTCACAAACCTAGCAATCATAGCTTCCTCACTTTCTTCTAATTCAATTTTAAGCACAAGCGTCTCTAGCTCCTTATAATATTCATCCACATTTAGCGTGCCTTGTTGAAACCGTTGGAGTCTCAACATGAGGTCTTTCCTAAAATGTGGGGGCACAAATCTAGCGCGCATGTGATCCTTTAAAGAGTTCCAAGAGTCCACGGGAGGGCCCTTGTGATAGATAATGTCCTTTACAACACCATGCCACCATTTCATGGCATAATCACTAAACTCTAAGGTGGCTAGCTTAAGCTTATGCTCATCTTGGATCTCATGGATCTCAAAAATTTGTTCACACCTAGCCTCCCAATCTAAATATACATTAGATCACTAGAACCATTAAAACAAGGAAGCTTGACCGAAGGAAGCCTAGACTTTGCATCTTGATAGAAGCCATTGCCGTAGTGTTGTCTTTCCCCTTGGTGATGATGTCTTTGTCCATGAAATTGGGGTGGATTTCTCCTTCTCCTATGCTCTTCTTAACGGCCAAAATCATTTGAAGAGGCTCTTGTTGAAGGTCTATGTGAATGATGCTCATCATGGATTGAAGGAGATGGTCTAGCTTGTTGGACCTCCATCTTTTGCATTTTCTCTTCCAAGCGTCTAATAGTTCTTTGTGCTTCATGTAATTCACCAAGGATTGAAGCTTTGAAAGGAGAATTCTGCTTGTAGGATGCATCACTTGAAAATCCAGCCATTTCAAATTAAAAACAGCAAACAAGTCAAGAAACAAAATTAGCAAAAACAGTGAGTGTTTCAAGCAAAATGCCGAAGTGAATTTAGGCACAAAAATTTAGGTCACTCTCAAAGAAATAATGTCCTTGCACCAATCTGATCTTGAGGCCTTGGAATCCTCAAATGAAAGATGTCAAAGCAAGCACACCAATCTCAAAGCCAACCACCACAAAACCAATGAAGCAATAAAGACAAACAAGAAAAAGTATAAGCAAAGAAAGGCTGGAACAAAAGGAAAACTAGATGTTTGACAAACTCAAAGATTAATGAACAAAAGACAGGCAAGAAAATTAAAGAACTCAATGAGAAAGTAGGCACACAAAAGAATACCTAAAGAAAAGTACTAGAGTAGATGAAGAAAACAAAAAAAATTTCTACTCTTTTCTAACACTTTGAATATCACAAATCCAGAATTTCAGAATTTTCCAGTGAGTAAATCAATTGCAATAAGGAAAAACAGTAAGCACGTTTTCAGAAATAGAGGAATCCTAATAGGAATGAAAAACAGAATTATGAACTAGCAAAGACATAATGGAAAATGATGTATAGGAACTTGTATAGGTCTACAATACAAGTATGAACTCAATTCTAAAACAAAAAATGCACAAAGGATCAATATCAAATTCAGAAAATTATATGACACTAAAGCAAGAAACAACAAAAGCAATAAAAGTACTACAAGAAGTGATGACAATTATGGAAAAACAAGACTAAGACAAAACTTGTAAGGATTCAAAAAGGAAAATACTCAAACATATGATAGGCAAAAGAATTAAAACAGCAAGCAAACTCAAATAAGCCTAAAAACAGAACCAAAAAATTGCAAGAAATTAAAGAGCTCTTGAAATAAAGTGCTACACAACTCAACAATTAAACAAGAACACACCTAAACTCATGATACCACATGATGTGATTCCAATAGCAAAGAAGAGAATGATTCTTGACATTCTTAGGAATCAACTTGAGTTGGACAAAAGTTAGGCACTTTTTCTTAGAATTGGATCAATGTTCTAAGTCAAGAACTCACCAAAACTAGCACCAAATCCAAACTCATATGGAAGTTCCACATATTGTCAAATTGAACCAACAAAAAGAGAGAAAGAGCAAAAGCACCGAATAGAATTGAATAAGAAACCGTGGAACCATCAAGATAAGACTAGAGAAGAAGGCTCAAAGCTCTGAAATGCTCTCTCAAAATTTGAGTATAGTTTCTCTAATTAAAATTCAAATCTGAAATGTACAAGGGAAGCACCTATATTTATAGCCTAGAGGTGCTGAAAAATCAAACTAAAAGAATTTAAAATTTCCTCCTAAAAGCTACTAGAACCGACGCCTAAACCCATGCATGAGGAAGGTGTGACCTCTTCCTTCACTTTGGCACCTCCTTATTTACTCCTACACCTATCTACTAACGCACCCCCCCTCCTAAAGCTCCTAACTAAAGACTAAAAGATGCTTTAACAATAGAGGTTTCTAATGTTTCCCTCTAAGCACCTTCAACCAAAGAAATTACAAAAAGAGAATATAATTGTCCCCTAGCTCCTAAAGCTTTGAACATGCTTCTTGTAAGCCTTTGAGGTGGGCTTTGACCTCCATGGGCGTCCTCCATTTGAGCCTCTACCTCTTCTTGATCTTGTTGATTGGCCTCCATGTCCACTTGAGCTTGATCTCCATCATGTTCCCTCATTGTGGATAGTGGATGTAGTTGTAATTGTTGTAGTGCTAGAATGGTGGAAAAGCTTAATCTACAAATAGTTCCTCACCCAAAACCTTACAAACTTCAATGGCTTAATGAAAATGGTGAACTAAGTGTAGACAAGCAAGTGGAAATCAAGTTTTCCATAGGGAACTACAAAGACAAAGTTTTATGTGATGTAGTGCCTATGGAAGCTTGCCACATCTTATTAGGGAGACCATGGCAATTTGACAAGAAAACCTTGCATGATGGTCTCACTAACGAGATTTCCTTCACCCACAAACATAAGAAATTTGTACTTAGTCCTTTACCACATTCTCAAGTGGTGAAAGACCAAATACAAATGAAACATAAGAGGGATGAGGAAAACAAAAAAAAAGAGCGCTAGAAAAAGAGAAAATCCTTAGGGATAGGAAGGCGTGGGAGAAGAGTGTTCCTTCCCACAAGGTTGCTCAACAAGAAAAGCCTTTTGAAAAGCCTTTTTGAAAATTTGCTTCTTGTTGAACAACCAAGCCTTATCTTTTTTAAAGGAGCACTTACATGCACAGCCACAAGTAGTGAACTTATGAATCTACCTCCTCCAATAGAAAAACTTTTAAGTGAATTTGAAGATATATTCTCTAATGAGGGGCCTATTAGACTCCCTCCCATTAGAGGTATAGAACATCAAATTGACTTCATTCCGGGGGCAAGCCTACCAAATAGGCCTGCTTATAGAACAAACCCCGAGGAAACCAAGGAGATAGAATCACAAGTTCAAGACTTGTTGGAGAAGGGTTGGGTTCAAAAGAGCCTAAGCCCTTGTGCTGTACCTGTCTTGTTGGTGCCCAAAAAGGATGGAAAATGGCGCATGTGTTGTGATTGTCGAGCAATCAACAACATCACCATCAAGTATAGGCATCCAATCCCAAGGCTTGATGATATGCTTGATGAATTACATGGGTCAACCATATTCTCCAAAATTGACCTTAAAAGTGGATATCACCAAATTCGAATCAAAGAAGGTGATGAGTGGAAAACCGCTTTTAAGACCAAATTTGGATTATATGAGTGGTTGGTGATGCCCTTTGGGCTTACTAATGCCCCAAGTACATTCATGAGGCTTATGAATCACACCTCGAGAGATTGCATAGGTAAATATGTAGTAGTTTATTTTGATGATATCCTAGTGTATAGTAAAACCCTAGAAGACCATCTAAGTCACCTTAGGGAAGTTCTTCTAGTGCTTAGGAAAAATAGTCTTTTTGCCAATAGGGATAAGTGTACCTTTTGTGTAGATAGTGTAGTTTTCTTAGGTTTCATTGTCAACAAAAGGGGGGTGCATGTAGACCCCGAGAAAATCAAAGCCATCCGAGAGTGGCCCACTCCACAAAATGTAAGTTATGTAAGAAGTTTTCATGGGTTAGCTAGCTTCTATAGAAGGTTTGTGCCTAATTTTTCTAGTCTAGCTTCTCCTTTGAATGAACTTGTTAAAAAAGATGTTGCATTTTGTTGGAATGAAAAGCATGAGCAAGCCTTCCAAAGGCTAAAAGCTCAACTCACCAATGCACCAATTCTATCTCTCCCAAATTTTTCCAAAACTTTTGAGATAGAATGTGATGCATCGGGGGTAGGCATAGGTGCGGTATTGTTGCAAGGTGGACACCCCATTGCATATTTTAGTGAAAAACTCCATGGTGCCACCCTCAACTATCCCACCTATGACAAAGAGCTCTATGCACTTGTGCGAGCCCTAAAGACTTGGGAACACTATCTTGTGTCCAAAGAATTTGTCATCCATAGTGATCACGAGTCTTTAAAATATTTAAAGGGCCAACACAAGCTCAACAAGAGACATGCTAAATGGATGGAATTTCTTGAACAATTTCCTTATGTAATCAAATACAAGAGAGGAAGCACCAATATAGTGGTCGATGCTCTTTCAAGGCGGCATACACTCTTTTCAAAATTGGGTGCCCAAATTCTTGGATTTGATCACATAAGAGAGCTTTATCAAGAAGATCAAGAACTCTCATCCATCTATGCCCAATGTCAACATAGAGCGCAAGGAGGTTACTATGTGTCCGAGGGATATCTTTTTAAAGAAGGAAAACTTTGCATTCCCCAAGGCACACATAGGAAACTCCTTGTCAAGGAATCACATGAGGGGGGACTCATGGGCCATTTTGGAGTTGATAAGACTCTAGACCTTTTAAAAGCAAAATTTTGTTGGCCACACATGAGGAAAGACGTCCAAAGACATTGTTCTAGATGCATATCATGTTTAAAAGCAAATTCTAGAACAATGCCTCATGGACTCTACACCCCTTTGCCGATTGCAAATGCTCCTTGGGAAGACATTAGCATGGATTTCATTTTAGGACTTCCTAGGACTGCAAGAGGCCATGACTCTATCTTTGTGGTAGTGGAACATTTTAGCAAAATGTCCCATTTTATTCCTTGCCACAAGGTAGATGATGCTCAAAATATTTCTAGGCTCTTCTTTAGAGAAGTGGTGAGACTTCATGGTCTCCCTAGAAGTATAGTATCCGATAGAGATCCCAAGTTTATAAGCCACTTTTGGAAAACTCTTTGGGGCAAACTTGGAACAAGACTACAATTTTCAACTTCTTGTCATCCTCAAACGGATGGCCAAACCGAAGTAGTCAATAGATCTCTTGGGACTATGCTTAGGGCTATCATGAAGGGCAACCATAAATCTTGGGATGAGTATCTTCCCCACATTGAGTTTGCTTACAGTCGAGTAGTTCACAAGACTACTAATGCTTCTCCTTTTGAAGTAGTATATGGTTTTAATCCTCTCACACCCATGGATTTGTTGCCTCTTCCTAATCCACAAGAATTTGTGCATAAGGAAGGAGTAATCAAAGCCGACTTTGTAAAAAAAATGCATGAGAAGATTAAACTCCAAATACAACAACAAAATGAGAAGTACACAAAATACAACAATAAAGGGAAGAAAGAAATAATTTTTGAGGAAGGAGACTTAGTTTGGCTTCAGCTTCGCAAAGATAGATTTCCAACTCAAAGGAAGTCCAAACTAAGTCCTCGAGGTGATGGAACCTTTCAAGTCCTCAAGCGAGTCAATAACAATGCATATAAATTGGACCTACCTCTTGCATATGGAGTACATGACACTTTTAATGTAATTGATCTTTCTCCATTTGTAGGTACCAATGACGATGACGAGCTGGATTTGAGGACAAATCCTTTCCAAGGGGGAGGGGATGATGGAGGAGGGCCAAGCACACCTCACCATGGAGGCCAAGACCCAAGACTAGACCGTGATGAGCGTCTAGACTCAAGGAGAGAGTGTCTAGGACGTGATGAGGGAAGGCTACACATGGAGCGTCTAGGAGGAGGCCTAGACCGTCTAGGCCCTATTACAAGGTCAATGGCTAAGCATATTCACGCCCAAATGGACCTAGCCGCGGATGGAAGAGAGAAGACCTTGTATATGTTACATGGAGGCCCATTAGGGGTGGCTAAGTAATTAGTCTAGTGTTAGAAAGCACAAATTTGTCTTATATGTGATTTACCCTAGATTTGTGCACTTTCTAGAACCTTAGCACACATGACTGGCCATGTGCCATGTGCCTTGTCATTTGCATTTCATTTTGCTCCCATTTCATGTGTAATTAGCTTAGCTTTCACGGCCCATTAGCCTATAAAAGGGAAGGCCATCTCTTGTATTTTTCAAGATTAATGAGAGTAAAGTTATGCTGCCAACATTGTGCCATGCTTTGCTTCTACCTAGTTTCTAGGCTCTAATCTTCATCTTCCTCACCTACCATAGGGCTGGCCGAACCTCCCTACTTCCATACACATCATGCACCTTCAAGATCACCATAGCTCCTAGGAGGATCTTGCACATTTACATCCATG
Source organism: Phaseolus vulgaris (assembly GCF_000499845.2). Taxonomy (NCBI): domain Eukaryota; kingdom Viridiplantae; phylum Streptophyta; class Magnoliopsida; order Fabales; family Fabaceae; genus Phaseolus; species Phaseolus vulgaris. The sequence continues at coordinate 16,734,151 of NC_023759.2, forward strand.
GCTTCCGCACCATTTTTCACATGATTCTAAGAAGAGCTTCATGAATTTGCCATCACCTTCTGTCCTATAAATTTAGGTGTTTGGCTCTCATTTTTCAAGATTAATGAATGAGTGAATTGCTGCCAAAATTGCTAGCCACCTCACTCCCTTGTCTTACCTCTCTAGGATAGACACTTTAATCTTCTTCTTCACTTAGCTCAAGTGATATGGCTCAACCAATCACTCTACCTACCTATCATGCACCTTCAAGAATCCATACCTTTATATGAGCCATCCTTGTTCATCTCATCCATTGAAGCTTCCGCAAATTCTTCAAAAATTCAACAAATCAATTCGGTCATGAAGGCACAATCCATCACCATGTCAACTCTTAAACCCTTTTACTTTTGTTTAGAGCATCTGATTTGGGTGTTAGCTCACACACCAAGTCTACTCTTCACCATTTTCCTTTGCTTAAAGTATGTAACTTGGGTGTTGGCTTACACACCAAGTCAACTCTTCAACGATTTCCTTTTCTTAGAGTCACTGACTTGGGTGTTGGCTTACACATCAAGTCAACTCTTCAACAATTTCTTTTGCTTAGAGTATCTGACTTGGGTGTTGGTTTACACACCAAGTCAACTGTTCAAAGATTGTTTTTGCTTAGAGTATCTGACTTGGGTGTTGGCTTACATACCAAGTCAACTCTTCAATGATTACCTCCTCAAAGTGTTGCTACCCTGTGGGGTGTTCGTACTCGGATGATCTCACTAACGCTGAGGTAGGTCGGCTTACCTGCCCTTAACCAAACAATCTTAAGCTAATTTAGGGTGCCTGAAATCAGAATCTTACTGAGAAGAGGTTGCCCCATCTGAATTACACAAACTTCGAGATGCCTCACAATCAATTACACACACATGGCGCTTACTCGGATAACTCACCAGCAAGTCACTTTATCGTGTGCTAACAAATAATTCTGATGCATCAACTTTCAAGAACAATTTTTCATTGGGTGACCTCATTAAAAAACCTTTGTAAGGGAAAAAGAGTGTCCCCTTTATTATTTGAATTGTTTGTAAAGCATAAAAATATCTCAACTGAAATAAAACTTGAGGTTTGCCCCATTCCATGTTCGAGGTATAGTTCCCCCCTCTAGAGTTTCAAGCCTGTAGGCTCTGTTGCCGAGCACCTCCACCATGCGGCTGGTCCATTTTGGAGACAGCTTATTCTCCAACTGGTAGGGGTGAGCTTTTCGTATCACCAAGTTGGCAACCCGGAACTGATGAGGCTTCAACTTGGTCTTTTGCTTCAACTTGACCCTTCTCTTCAAAGCTTCAGACTTGATACAAGCTTGTTCACACACCTCATCTAGAAAATCTAGGTTCACCCTCATTTCTTCATTAAACTCTTTTATCACAAAGTTCTGGAACCGCGGTGAGCTTTCTTGGATCTCTATGGGTATCATGGCGTCTGACCCATATACTAAACTAAAGAGCGTTTCCTTGGTGGTGGACTGGGGGTGGTGTGATAGACCAACAAAATTCGAGGCACCTCTTCTGACCATGTCCCCTTGGCCTTCTCCAACCTCCTCTTCAATCCTCTAAGCAGAACTCTGTTGGCGAACTCGACCTAACCATTCGTCTGAGGATGTTCCGTGGAGGCAAATACCTATTTGATGCCAAGCTCCGTGCACAGCTTACATAAATGCTTACTTGCAAACCGGGTACCATTATCGGACACCAAATGCTTAGGGATACCAAAACGACAAACAATGTTTCTCCATACAAAGTGCTGCATCTTGTGGGTAGTTATCTGTGCAACTGGTTCAGCTTCTATCCACTTGGTGAAGTACTCAATGGCTACCACGAGATACTTCATTTGTTGAATTACAAAAGGAAAAGGACCTAAGATGTTTATTCCCCAGGTTTGGAAAGGCCAGGGGCTATGTATTGACTGTAACTCCTCAGGGGGCGCATGATACCAATCAACATGTTTCTGACATTGTTCACATCGTTGTGCATATCTCATACAGTCCTCCTTCATAGTTGGCCAATAATACCCAGCTCGAACGGCCTTCAGGGATAGAGCTCTTCCTCCCAGATGGTTTCCACAGATGTGTTCGTGGAGCTCTGCCATGATGCAGGTACATTGATCCCCATTTACACAGGTGAGGATGGGATGGGTGTAACCATGACGAAAAAACTTCCCATCCAGAAGGGTATACCTTCCCGCGTACCTCTTAACCGCCTTCGCCTCTGCGAGCTCAACTCGAAGCACCCCATCAGCTAGGTAACGCTGATACGGTGTCATCTAGGTCTCTACCACGTCGACCTGCAAAACTTCTAATGACTCCTCTCCCAACGAGCCATATGTGCTTATCCTGGGGACCTTCAACGTCTCTTGTGCCTACGACCGGTGCCTCCTTCCTTGTTCTGAGCAAACCTAAGGCTTGTACGTGATTGACCTCAGTCATCCTATCTGGTTCTGAGCAACTTCAAGGTCTCCTGAATGAATGGCCTTTGTCAACCTCCCTTCCCCGAGCTTGCTAACTGGGACACCAGGTCTGCTTGGGCATTCTACTTTCTTGGGACGTGCACGAGCTTAAACGTATAAAAAGCTTCTACTAAAAATGTAACGTACCTGAGGTACGAGGCAAACTGTGGGTCTTTGGCCTGGTATTCACCTGTGACTTGCTTGGTAACTAGCAACGAGACACTCTTTGCCAACAAGCTTTGAGCACCCAACTCCTTGGCGAACAACATTCCAGCTATTAGGGCTTCATACTAAGCCTAATTGTTGTTGGCTTTGAAGGAAAATCTTAGGGCATGCTCGATCAACAATCCACTAGGTCCCTTCAGAATGACCCCAACACTGCTACCTTGTTGGTTAGAAGATCCATCTGCCGAAAGGACCCACTGGAAGCCATTACCATCTGCCTGGGTAGCCTCAGATGATAGTTCTGCCATGAAATCAGCACATATCTGGCCTTTGATAGGCCCGCTGGATTCGTACTGCACGTCAAACTTAGACAGCTCGACTGCCCAATGTACCATCCGACCTGCCATGCCGGGTTTCTATGGGAGGGTTGGAACTGAATGAAATGCTCATTGCCTTCATTATCACATGGATGGTAACCCCAAGAGGCCCCAATCACTCTATGCTAACTGAAGAGGACCTTGTGCTCATCTACTGTGTTATAAACAAAGTGAAGATCAATTGGATTCACATCATAAAGGAACATATGCAGAAGTCCATAAGGTTAAGTGACTATCATTACCCTTATGTTGTCTTAATCACTAAAGTTTTACACTATTTTGAAGTGGATATGGAGGGAGAACAATCTGAACTTGTCAAAACCTCAAGTGAAATCAACAATGGGTCCCTAAGTAAAATGGGATTCACCAAGATTGGTGGAATATGGGTAAGCAAAGATGGTGAAGCTGGCTCATCAAGTGGGCTCATGTTGGAGAAGAGAATGAAGGTGAAGTTGTTGCCACTAGAAATGAATATGTTGGTGCACATGAAGTTGGTCCAAGCAATGTGAACATGGAAGAACAAATCACATCCATGTATACATTTGAAAGGCTTGTGGTGAATAAGCTGGACAACTTTGCACATGAACAAAGAGCTCATCATGAATTCTGTGTGGCAAAGTTTCAAAGCCTGGATGAGCATATTGAAGCTGTGCAAAATCAGTTATTGGAACTATAGTATGGACAAGAAGAGTGAAGGAATTTTAAAGCTTTCTTTCTATTTATGATTTGTCATTTGAACAAAATTTTCTTAATGTTGTTTTTTTATCCCTTCTTTAAGTCTATTTGTTAAGACAAATAGGGGGAGAAGTTTATGGTTTGTATGTTTGTATTGTGTGTGCTTAAATTCTGTTTTAACTTGGTTTATATGTTGCTTACTTTGATTAAATTGCTGCATAGAACTTTGCTGAATAAAATTCTAATTTGCACCTTTTTTTTAACTATCTTTTCACACTGATTTTGCTGATTTTTCCTTATGGAAATCACTAAATTAAAAGTGGTTCTTTGGTGCTGATGAAATCTAGAAAGGATTACCACTGGTACATGCAAATTTTGTGTTTTTCAAGTATTGTCAAATTCAAACAGAACATCCAAAGCAAACCAAGGATTTGTCTTCATCAAATAGGGGGAGATTGTTGAACTTGAAGCTTTGATGTCTCCAAATCCATAAAGATTGCTTGAAGACTAGGTTGTTGCTTGTGGGCATGGGTTCTGGGTACATTAGAATTGTCAATCCTCTCTTAGCTTAATCCTAAACTAAATCAATCAAGCTCTTTAAGGAAAAGTGTTTTCCAAAGAAAGTGAAAAACAACCTGTTGATTTGTCATTTCAATCGGTTGTTTTACATTTGGTACTTTTGGAAAGGATTTGAAAATGCTAAAATTGGCTGACCTCACAGTCAAAGCCAATTCAATCAATTGATTCACACTTTCAATGAGTTCATTTTTTGAAAACTTAACACAATTGGTTAAATTTGTTAAAATTGTTTTTGCTTATTTCAAATTTGTTTTGGCCCCTGATTGATAGTCTGAAACGGCTATTTTTGAGGCCATATAACTGGTTTTTGAATATCTAATTAAATAGTGAGATTAGATTACAAAATATCAAAAAGGTTTTCCAAAGATTGCAAAATTTCTTAAAGTTTTGCATTGGTTAAGAGTGGAATAGGATATGTTGTATTCGTTTTTGTATCAGGTGTGATCCTTCCTATTCTTTGTTGTTCTTGAATTCATATTGTAAAAGTGTAAGAAACTAGTGTCCACAGTCAGAGGGTGTTTTGACCTGTAGTGGTTGTGTTTCAAAGAGGGTGAGTGTTCTTGAAGGGTTCAAGATCACCTCGTGCTTGTGTTGTGTAATATGTATTTGATTGCTTAGTGAAATACCTAGGGTTTCTGGAGACTGGATGTAGCTCAGGTTAAGAGTGAACCAGTATGATCCTTATGTGTTAAATCTCTCTATCCCTCACTATTTTTAAAACTATTTGATCTATGTTTTTCCAAAGTGATGATAAAAACAATCGATTGATTCGTATAAACAATCGATTGATTTTCTGGAATCAAATCAAATAGTTTTGTTGTTTGGCTGATCTGATTGTTTCTTCTGTGATTCTTCATTAATATTCATTCTTGTGTAGAATTATTGAAAATCTTTCTTTAAGAAATTCACCCATCTCTTCTTCAAGGCCTCTAATTATAACAAAATAAAGAAGAAAGGAGAGTACCTGGCAGCGACTTACAAAGGATAGGCAGGCTGGCCAGGTACTCCTTGAACCTGACAAATGCTTCTTCACACCCGTGAGTCCATACGAAACGATTGTTCTTCTTCAGGCATTGAAAATAAGGGTACCCCTTATATCCCCCAACTGATAAGAATCTAGACAAGGCGGTCATACGCCCATTCAGCGACTGTACTTCCTTCAAACCGGCGGAGCTCCTCATCCCTATGATTGTTGCACACTTGTCCGGGTTCACTTCTATACCCCGTTTAGTGAGCAAAAAGCCAAGGAACTTCCCTGCTTCCACCCCAAACACACATTTCTCTAATAGCCCAGAGCTATGCAATGTTCTACGTCATGCCCAAACCCCTTATGAACTCACACCTGGTCTCCTTTCGTGGCCCCAAGTTCCTATCAGATTTTTTGGGGAATCTTAACATATCCTCCATCCTTGGCATGCTCAACAGCTCCTTGTAAGTCATCAGGAACCTTGGTCGAAATAGTAGATCTTCCTTTGCCTTCGTCCTAGGCTGATTCTTCCTAGCTGTGTAGGGTGATCTCCTTCGTGGACCCTCAAAGGTTGAGCTCGGCTAGGTTCTTTGGGCTTGGCTTGACCTGGGTATGTGCTACCGCGCTTCAAAGATACTGCTTCTTTTGCATCGATGTGAGAGACAACCTGACGTCGTATCTACCCAAACGTTCTTGTTGGATTTCTAATCAGTGAGTCGCTGAACGGTCCTGTCATGATCCCCTGCCCAAAGGCATGGACCATCAAGGCCTCGTCCTAACTCAAAAGCTTCACTGTGAACGCCCCAAACCTGTTCCAAAAATCCTTCAGAGACTCACCTTGTTTTTTCTTTACACCAAAAAGATCGAAGGATATCAGTGGTTGGCCTGGTTAACAATGAATTGTTCCTTGAACAACTCGGAAAATTGGTCGAAGGAGGTGATATGGCCATCAGGAAGGTCATTAAACCACTGCAACGCTGTGCTTGTGAACGTACCCATGAACATCTTGCAATGTATGGTGTTTGTCCCTCCCAAGATGATCATCTGGGCATTGAACGCTGTAAAATGGCTCTCGAGGTCTTCTACTCCCGTAAATACAATCTTGGACGTTATGTAGTTAGCTGGTATGATAACATCCATAATCGCCTGGGCAAATGGTTTGGGGCGAGCTCTTAGTTGAGTAATCAAGCTGCTGTAAATTCTTACACAATTCCTCATTGGCCTTGTGCAACTCCTCATTGCTCGCTCGTGACACGTCTATTTCCATCATCAGCTGATCTTTTCCGAGCAACTACTCAACTCGAGCTTCTATCATGAGTTTTTCCTATTCAGCTTTGGCCGCTGCCATTGCTTCTTGGAGAGCACTCACAGTTTCCATAAGTTATTGTATAGTGGGGGTGTCGTTCCCTTCAGATAACAGTGGACTTTGCCTCGTGTTCCTCATTACGTTTAAAAACTCAAACACAATTGTGGATGGGATCAGGTTTTATCGGGCCCCATGGTGGGCGCCAAATGTTCTTGCCGGTTGACTTGCTTACCAGTTGACTCTAATGACAAGCTCTAACTCCGCCTGTTTCTTTAGGAATCTGTCCTATCTCTTGTTGCTCTGGAGCGTAGCTCCATTGAAACAGAGGGGGCCCTACCTGTTAATTGTACTTCGACGATCAAGTAAGTAAATGGCTTACTAAAAATCAAGAAGTATTCAGTTTCAGTCTCAGAAATAACATACCTTAACCTAGGGTCTCAAGCCCCTTTTATAGCTTACCTCTTGTAACAATTTTCTCTCACGAAAATCTAATCTCAACTGAAAGTATTCTCAACAGGAGAAACACATTCTGTTCGGGGGCGCCTACTCTCAAGATGCCACAACAGAACGAATATTGTCTCCTAGGAGTGCATTGAATAATAACAGAATAACCACCAGGCACCAAATCATGCGCCAACATCAGAGGAACATTTTGCTTGCATGGGCACCCTACTCATGGTGCAACGTTATCTTTCATTGTACATGCAACCTAGCCACTATATGCCCTAAAACACACGGGCTTAGGTTTAAAAGAAAACATTTACTTGACTTAGACCCCACACGCACTAATCTTACCCCTAGGTCCACAAATACACTTTATTAATAGCCTTATTTTTATGTATAAAAGATTACCTCAATCATACCAAAATGGGTTTACTGACCAAAATGGGCCCAATCACATGACCCATTCTACTGGCCCAACAATCGAATTGAACTGCCTGTGTCATGCACCGAGATCTGACCCCGAACACTTAGCCCTAAGCGCTCTGTCTAGTAAAACACATATAGAGATAATACATAATTTGTAACATGCTTCGAACAAAGGTCTTTTGACATAAGAAAATATATGAGAAATTTAATGATATGAAATAATTGAATGAAAGAAGCATAAATGATTAAGGTAGTCACTACTCAAAGAAATTGTACCGCCCTGGTGGTCGGGAGTGATGACGTGGCATCCTGCTACAGCATAGGCGTGATTGACAAGGCGCCAGGTTGGCAGAAGGGAAGGAAGTCGGGGGGCTCGTGTAGTCGCCAGTTGTTATATTGGCGTGTTCCGATTTCCAACTTACCAGAGTCGGCGATCGCCAGGTTAAAGACGAAGTCGCCAGATGTAGACCCAGGCGACCAAGCAGTCGGAGATCGCCAGAGCAAGCACATCGCCAAAGATGAAAGAGAAGCAGATTATGAAGGCGGCCGGCGAGACCACAGGGAAGGTGTATGAGGACACCCTAACTCGCCAACTCCAGTAGAGATCGCACTCCCAAGTTAGCTATGCACTGGGCAGTACCATGCATAAGTAACTTAGCCAAAATGAGAGTAGAAGCAGCGCCAAGTCAAGGAGGCTCCAGATGATGGCACGTGTACGATTGGATGCGAGCCACGTGTCCAGGTCTGTAATTGCCAGGAGAGAGAAAACAGCCAGGTATATAAGAGTTCTCAACAAACTTTCTGAGGTACGCACGTTCAGTTTACACTCTTTACGCTTGCGAGTTGTAGCTGACTGTGAGAGAGGATTTGCACGGTTCTTGTTCTCTTAGTATTTGGTGATACCGTCACTGACTTGAGCGTTGGAGTGCGATCGGCCGCAGCGGCGCCGTTCTGTTTCTTTGCAGGTTCTTGAGGTAGATCCCGAAGAGGAACGGAGGTGAGAAGCGGTGCGCACGTCGATCCTTTGACGAGGCAGTTTCCAGCGTTCCGGTCAACAGGCAGGATCATCAGGCGCCCACCGTGGGACCGTGTAAAACTTGCTCCCATCCACAGCGTGAGTTCTTGGAAGTTTTCGAAGTTTTCTGCGTGGTTGTGTGCTGGTGCAACCATCGTTCGCTGTTTGTTTGAGTTTCGTTCGGTGAATGTGCGTTTGTACCGTTCGTTTGGCTTTTCGATCGGTGGAGTGAGGTTTCCTGCTGCTTACGCGTAATCTGTTTGGTGGAAGTTCGAGTTCTTTCGCTCGTTTGGTTGTCCGCGGGGAAGCGTTGGTTTCTGGTGAAGTTGTGGTTTTTTTCGAAGGATTACGGTGTTCTTGAGTTTTCCTGCGCAGTTTCGGGCTGTTTTCTCCGGTTGATCGCTGATTCGATCGTGGTTGAAGTGTTGTTCGCTGCATTCCTGTGATTCGCTGAAGTTCATGAGAAAAATGAGAAGCAACCGTTCAAGCCCCGTGGCGCCTGTCGCTGCTGAAGGCGACGCCGCCATGACCATGGCACAGATGGCAGAGATGATGCGCTCGTTGCAGGCAACTGTGGAAGCCTCACGCGCAGAGCAGGCGAGGATACATGAGGACCTGGTCGCCTCTCGCGCCAGGAACGAGGAGCTCAGCAAGGTGACTGAGGAGCTGCGTCAAGCTCTTCGGGAGCAGCAAGGACGTTCTTCTGCTGAAGAGGTGGCGCCGTCGACGCCACCTCGTGTTTTCCCAATGCCTTTTGTTCAGGCGATTACTGACACGCCTATTCCCACGAGCGTGGTTCCGGTTAAGGCTGTCTTTACCGGCGTGGAGGATCCAGAGGCTCATCTGACCACATTCCATATGCAGATGATGCTGTCGGGAGGGTCAGACGCCGTCTACTGCAAGATGTTCGTGAGTACGCTCCAGGGAACGGCGATGGAGTGGTTTGTGAGCCTGCCTAATGGCCACATAACCAATTTTCAACAGTTCTCGAAGATCTTTGTCGAGCAGTACATCGTGAATAAGGCACCGCCCAGGGTGTCTTATGATCTGTTTGATATAAGGCAGTACCATGGGGAGTCCCTCAGAGACTACCTCAATCGCTTTGGAGCGCAGATGGTCAGATCGCCGGCCAAGGATGAAGAAATGCTGGTCTATGCCTTCAAGAAGGGCGTGCAGCCAGGACCATTCTGCGAGGCCTTGATCAGGGCTCACCCAGCGACGTTTGCTGAAGTCAGGCGACTTGTGGTGGCTCACATCGTCGACGAGAGTGAAGTCGCCGAGAAGAGAGGCAGCGTGGCTCCCGCCAGGCCACGCGCCCAGACCAGGATCCAGCCTCAGAGGGTGCTGGAAACGGCGGCGGCGGCCAGAAAGGACCAGAGGACTCGCCATCCTTACGACAGGAGGAACAAGGGAAGGAGCCAGGGGCGCCAGCAACCAGCACGCCGGGAATACAATCGCCCGCCTAAGCACAAGTTTGTCATGGGATTAGCGGATCTAATCGCCATTCCTAATATCTCTGCTAGGTTGAAAGCGCCTGAGAAGGTGGGCGACAAGGTGCTGGGGTCAAAGCCGGACGCCTGGTGCGAGTTCCACCAATGTTTTGGCCACACCTTGGACTCGTGTTTGTCTTTGGGATATCAGCTCGACGATCTGGTTAAGCCAGCAGGTGGAGAAGCCCAACAACACGAGATGCCTATCCACGGGGAGATCCACACCATTGCAGGGGGCTTCTCAGGTGGTGGATGCACCGCATCGCAGAGGAAGAAGTACGCGCGATCGGTGATGACAGTGGATATGTTTGAAGATCACTCGCCGGAAGTGGACATTACGTTCACCAAGCAGGATCTTCGGGACGTTGTGCCTCATGACAACGATCCCATAGTTATTTCGTTGGTTACAGCGGGAAGGAAGGTCCACAGAGTTCTGGTGGACCAAGGAAGCTCGGCAGACGTGATGTTCTGGCCGACTTTCACGCAGCTGGAGTTGCCCCTTGACCAGCTAAGGCCCTATGGAGGGTGCTTATATGGGTTCGCTGGTGACCAGGTGGAGGTCAGGGGGTACATTGAGCTGAGAACCACGTTTACAGATGAGGCTGGGTCGAGGACGGAGAAAATCAAGTACCTCATCGTAAACGCCCCTTCAGCATATAACATCCTGTTGGGAAGGCCCACGCTTAACAGGATAGGCGCCATTCCGTCGACTCGGCACATGAAGGTAAAGTTGCCGTCCATGGAAGGGGTGGTGATCACGATCAAGTCTGATCAGAAAGAAGCGAAAAGGTGCTATGAGAATAGCCTGAAAAACAAAAGATCAGTGAGTTACGTAACAACCACCCCACCTCCCGGTGTGAAGCCCAGATCGACGGTAACAGAGGAGGCCGCCGGGAGAGATGTGGAGATGGTAGACGCTGAGCTAGGGGAGAGGAGTGCTGGCCTGGAGGAGGAAGAGGCGCGGAATCGCCCCGAGGAAGCAAGGGAACAGGGAATCGCCAGGGCGGTGATCGCCAGAGAATCCAGGCCTAAACCTGTCGAGCAGTGGCTCGAAAAGGAGATCGGAGGAAAAATCTTCAAGCTGGGAAGATCTCTGGAGGTCGATCTCCAGGACCAGATCGCCAAGGTGATTGAGCGGCATCTGGACGCGTTTGCATGGTCCGCTTCGGACATGCCCGGGATTGATCCCGACTTCTTGTGCCATCATCTGGCGATGGACAATTTGGTGAGACCGGTGCGACAAAGGAGAAGAAAGTTCAACGAGGAGAGGAGGCAGGCGATCAGGGACGAAACACAGAAACTCCTCGCTGCAGGCCACATCAGGGAAGTCCGGTACCCTGAATGGTTGGCAAATGTCGTGCTGGTGAAGAAGAGTAACGGGAAATGGCGCATGTGCGTCGATTTCACCGATCTGAACAAAGCTTGCCCAAAGGATTCGTATCCTTTACCAAGCATTGATGCCCTGGTTGATAGTGCTGCAGGGTGCAAGTTGCTGAGTTTCCTGGATGCCTTCTCGGGATATAATCAGATCAAGATGCATCCCATGGATGAAGAGAAAACAGCCTTCATGACGGAGAGATCGTGCTACTGCTATAAGGTGATGCCGTTTGGGCTGAAGAACGCGGGGGCCACGTACCAGAGGCTGATGGATCGAGTACTTGTACCAATGCTGGGAAGGAACGTGCAAGCTTACGTCGATGACATGGTCGTGACCTCGCAGGAAAAGAGCAAGCACGTTGCAGACTTGGAGGAATTATTCACGACGATCGCCAAGTTCAAGTTAAAGCTCAATCCGGAGAAATGCATTTTCGGCGTGGAGGCTGGAAAGTTTTTGGGTTTCCTCTTGACTGAAAGAGGAATAGAAGCCAACCCAGACAAGTGTGCCGCCATCTTGGCGATGAGGAGCCCAGCTACGGTGAAAGAGGTCCAGCAGCTAACAGGTCGGATGGCAGCCCTATCTCGATTCGTGTCAGCTAGCGGAGAAAAGGGGCATCCCTATTTTCAATGTCTGCGGCGCAATAATAAGTTTGCTTGGACGAAAGAGTGTGAGGAAGCTTTCGTCAAACTGAAGGAGTATCTGGCGAGCCCGCCGGTTCTGTGCAAACCGCTGGCGGGAATCCCTCTCAGGTTGTATTTTGCTGTGACTTAGAGGGCGGTGAGTGCGGTGCTCGCCCAGGATCAAGATCAGGCTCAGAAGCCTATTTATTTTGTGAGCAAGGTGTTGCAGGGCCCAGAAACGAGATATCAGGCCCTGGAGAAGGCTGCGCTGGCTGTGGTGTTTTCGGCGAGGAGGTTGCGCCACTACTTCCACAGTTTCACAATACTGGTGATGACTGACCTGCCCATCCAGAAGGTCCTGAAGAAACCCGACGTTGCGGGAAGGATGGTGAAGTGGGCGGTAGAGTTGTCAGAGTTTGATATTAAGTACGAGCCTCGAGGCCCGATCAAGGGGCAAATCTTTGCAGATTTCGTGGTTGAGCTCTCATCAGAGGCGACGCGGGTTGAAGGGGACGACTTCCGTTGGGTACTTTCGGTGGATGGATCGTCGAACCAGCAGGGCAGCGGTGTTGTAGTCATATTGGAAGGACCCAACGGCGTGCTGATCGAACAATCTCTGAAGTTCGCCTTCAAGGCCAGCAACAACCAAGCAGAGTATGAGGCGCTGATCGCCGGGATTCTGCTGGCCAAGGAGATGGGAGCTAGGGTGCTGATGGCTAAGAGTGACTCGCTGCTGGTCACGGGGCAAGTAACAGGCGAGTTCCAGGCTAAAGATCCACAAATGGCGGCTTACTTGGCGTATGTGCAGGAGTTGAAGAGTTCCTTTGCCTCCTTTGAAGTAGTACATGTGCCCAGAGAGCAGAATGCCCGAGCTGACTTGCTTGCTAAGCTCGCCAGCTCAGGCAAGGGGGGTAGGCAGAGGACGGTGATTCAAGAAACTCTGAAGATGCCAAGGGCATTTGTAGCAGATCACCTGGTCCTTCAGATAAGCAAGTCGACGGAGAAAGCAGCGAGAAGCCATAAGTCCTTGACGCAAGAAACTCTGAGATCGCCAAGAATTAGAGCATGTCGAGGAGAGAAGGTGGATGTGATGCAGGTCTGCGCCACCCATGAGCCAGACACTTGGATAACACAGTACAAGCGGTGCCTGGCAGATGGCCTCCTCCCGCTGGATCCGACAGAAGCTAGGAAGGTAAAGAAAAATTCCAGCAAGTACACATTGATTGATGGCGATCTGTACAGGTTTGGGTTCACTCACCCACTCCTGGAATGTATACACGGCGAGAAGTGCACGAGGATCATGGCGGAGCTCCACGAAGGTATATGCGGAAGCCTCGTCGGGGGTCGAGCTCTGGTCGCGAGGACTCTCCGTGCAGGCTACTACTGGCCATCGATGAGAGAAGATTGCAAGAAGTATGTCCAGTGTTGCAAACAATGCCAGCAGCACGCCGATTGGCATAAGGCGCCTCCCGAGGAGTTGAAGTCGATTTATAGCCCTTGGCCATTTCATACTTGGGGAATCGACATCCTGGGACCTTTCCCGCTGGCGATCAGGCAGATGAAGTACTTGGTGGTGGCGATTGAGTATTTCACCAAGTGGATTGAAGCAGAACCAGTGGCCCAGATCACCGCACACAAGATCGAAGGTTTCGTATGGAAGAACATCGTGTGCCGGTTTGGAGTGCCTAAACGCCTGGTGTCGGATAATGGGACGCAGTTTGCAAGCCACCTGTTGAAGAAGCTTTGCGAAGGGGTGGGAATTCAACAAGTGTTTGCATCCGTCGAGCACCCTCAGACAAATGGCCAGGTGGAGTCAGCTAATCGGGTGTTGTTGAGAGGTTTGAAGATAAGGCTTGAGAAAGCCAAGGGAAGTTGGGCTGAGGAGGTGCCCCTTATAGTCTGGGCGTACCACACCACCGAGCAATCAGGAACCCATGAGACCCCGTTCAGCTTGGTCTATGGGTGTGATGCCATGATTCCGGTGGAGATCCAGGAGAGCTCGCCGAGATTCCAGAACTTCGTAGAGGAAGACTCGAATGAAGAGAGAAGGCTGAACCTGGATCTACTGGAAGAGGTCAGAGAAGGGGCGAGGTTGAAGGCTGAAGCCGTGAAGAGAAGGGTCGAACGAAGGTACAACTCGAAGGTGATGCCAAGGCAGTTTAGAGAAGGCGACTTGGTGATGAGGAAGGCCCACCAGTACGAGATGGAGAATAAACTGTCACCCAAGTGGACTGGACCGTTCAGAATAACCGAGGTGCTCGGGAACGGAGCCTACCGCTTAGAGACGCTGGAAGGAGGGGCGATTCCTCGCACCTGGAACGCCACACACCTGAAGTTGTACTATAGTTAAGAGCTTTGTAAGTAAAGACAAACACAAAGGTTATATTACAATGTCTCTGTTAAAACAGTTTGAAGGGGGCACTCTTTTTTCCCTAAGGAGGGTTTTTAACGAGGCCACCCAATAAAAGAAGAGTTTTCGAAGTATGAGGCGTTTTCAGATTGCATGTTTGCTTTTTTCCAAGAGTTTTGAAGAAAGACCTTGTCGCTTGTACGTGATTTAAGGCAAGAAAAGATATATCGCATACTTTCTAAAAGGTTTTTCAGTCCTCATCGTCTTTCGGCGATTGGAGGCATCAGTTAAAGTTTTTAAGTCCTCATCGTTTTTCGGCGATTGGAGGCACCAGTAAAGGTTTTTAAGTCCTCATCGTCTTTCGGCGATTGGAGGCATCAGTTAAAGTTTTTAAGTCCTCATCGTCTTTCGGCGATCGGAGGCACCAGATGAAAGACCTCAACGCCCTCGCGCGTTCTGAGGCGAGTTAAAGACCTCCTCGCCGTCGAGCGAGTGCAGGCGAGAAAGAGAAATGGTCCTCAGTGCATCCAGGGGGGAGGAGATGTACACCCTGGGCAAGTTGAGGCACCAGATAAAGTCCTTCTCGCCGTCGAGCGAGTTCAGGCAAGTTAAAGACCTCCTCGACGTCGAGCGAGCGCAGGCGAGAAAGAGAAAAGGTCCTCAGTGCATCCAGGGGGGAGGAGATGTACACCCTGGGCAAGTTGAGGCACCAGATAAAGTCCTTCTCGCCGTCGAGCGAGTTCAGGCAAGTTAAAGACCTCCTCGCCGTCGAGCGAGCGCAGGCGAGAAAGAGGAAAGGTCCTCAGTGCATCCAGGGGGGAGGAGATGTACACCCTGGGCAAGTTGAGGCACCAGATAAAGTCCTTCTCGCCGTTGAGCGAGTACAGGCGAGTTAAAGACCTTCTCGCCGATGAGCGAGTTCAGGCGAGTTAAAGACCTTCTCGCCGATGAGCGAGTTCAGGCGAGTTAAAGACCTTCTCGCTTACATGCGAGCTTAGGCAAGATAAAATCCTTCTCGTCTCGAACGAGTTCAGGTATGGTGCAGAGGGTGGAAGAAGTTTGGAAGGTGGCTAAGGTAGGTTCGAAGAGAACGCCTAGTTAACTGGTCTTTTGTTCTGAAGCTCAGGGGGGCAAAGAAGGATCCCAAAAGGCATTTCTACTCCCAGATAAAGAAACAATTGCCAAAGCGGGAGGCTGGAAAGAAGCTGATATTACCAAGAGTTCTTGGCGATCGGGAAGAGTTCAAACAGCGGCGAGAAGGTTAAAAGACCTGTTTGATGAAGCAGGTCGAGTGGGACGGTGTTTTGAGCCAATAACTGAGTTACAGTTCATCGCTTGAGGGATATTCTTACGATAAGGTTAGTTGCCTTAAGAGTACAAGTTGGTTAAAGTGATTATTGCTTAAGTTT
Source organism: Phaseolus vulgaris (assembly GCF_000499845.2). Classification (NCBI taxonomy): domain Eukaryota; kingdom Viridiplantae; phylum Streptophyta; class Magnoliopsida; order Fabales; family Fabaceae; genus Phaseolus; species Phaseolus vulgaris. The sequence continues at coordinate 16,749,824 of NC_023759.2, forward strand.
GAAGTGGTTCGAAGCAGTTAAGTCAAAAGTCGTGTTTGCAAAATCGTTAAGTTAAATCCGACAAAGTTAAACATGCAAAGAAGGTTAAAGCGCTTAAAAAAGTCAGGAGAGGGAATATCCAAACTTTGTCATTAAGATAAGTATCTGTTAAAGGCACATATACATGAGTTTATTACAGAATAATACAAGGGAAAAAAAACGAAGGTAGTAGATGTAGAAGAGTTGATTAGTCTTCAGCAGGAACGACTTTTCCATCTACTACTTCGTTGTTCAGCGACACCATGCTGAGATCCAGTTCGGGGAATAGGCAAGCAAACTGTTCCCGCGCAGCTTCGAATCCAGCAGGCAGAATCTGAGCTCAGTTTAGCTTAAGTTCTTCGATTTGCCCCTGAAGTTCCTCAATCCGCTTCTTGAGGTCTTCGGTTTGCTCTTTCAGCTCTTTATTCTGCTGCTCCAGCTCTTCAACCTGTTTTTTGAGTTGTTCGTTGGTCTCTTGAGCGTGGAGAAGGTCTTCAGTAACCTTCTTGGATTCCGATAGTGCTTGGGCCAACTCAGCAGCCACCTTTCCTTTCTCTTTGTTGGCCTCGACGAGATCAGCCATGGCGTCGTCCCTCGCCTTTTCCACTTGCCCAAGTAGTTTCTCTCGGTCGATCGACCTCTGCTCCAGTTTTTGCACCTTAGCGGCGTCAGCTTTCATGAGAGCCTCCAGGTCAGCCGCCCTGGCGCGAAGAGGCACGATCTTGCTCTCCAATTCGACCTTCTCTTAGGCAAGTTGATGAACCTTGTGGCGAAGGTCAGTGGCCTCCTTGCGCGCCAGCCTGAGCTCGGTGTTCATTGCATCCTCCACTCGGGAGTGTTCGATTTCTGCGAGCATCAGGCTGAAAGACAACTTCTCCACCTCGACCCTCATGGTGCTGTTTTCGGTTTTGAGGTTGAAGAGGTCGTCTTGGAGCCTCCTGGTTGAGCCCTCCACAGCCCTGGTTATGATCACCGGGATATCCTCTGCTATGGTCTTCAACTTGGCGGTTAGAGGCTCCCACATCCTTGTGACCTCCAAGGGGAGGTTTGCTGCTTGGAGAGGCGCCAGGTGGGCTTGTTGTGGGTTCTCGTCGCCACCTTCCTTAGCAGGTTCTTCAGTAGTTGCTTCTTGGCGTGGCGACGGAATCGGGGATTCGGTGATCAGAATCGGAGAGGTATGAGCAACCTCATCCCCGATTGGAGCATTTTCTGCAGCTGAAGCGTTTGAAGGGGGACCCCCTCCAGTTGACACATATGGCGTTGAAGCGCTTGGGGGGTCCTCCAGGAAGTTTGGCTCTTGGGCCTCAGCTGCAGGTGGCGCAGTGGCCAGTGGAACCGCTTGGGCTGGAGAGGCAGGAACCTGTGGGGGTGGCGATGATGGAGGAGGAGCAGGCGTCGATGGTGGTGTTGAGGTTGGAAGAGGGGGTGGAGCAGGTGGTGAAGAAGGTGCCACCCTCTTCCTCTTCGTAACGAGGCCATCCTCGGTGACCTCGTCATCCTCTTCTTCCTCCTCATGGATGACTTGAGGGGCTTTCCTTTTAGGTCTCTTAAGGACCAATTTCTTGCGTTGGGCGGGTTCCTTGGGTGGTGATCGCCCTTGGACAATGGCGGTCTCCACCACCGAGTTGGGCACCGTTTGCGAACCCGTCGCCAACCCGTGGTTTCGGGCGAGCGCCTTCAGTTCGGCGAGCATGTTTCTGGGCAACATGTTGTCTGCATGGAACGAAAATGCGTGGGTTAACTCAAGAAAAACAAATAAGTGCATAAGGTAATAAACAGCAAAGCAGATGATATGTGCAGGAAAGGTAAAGCCAAAGTTTTGCGCATAACGCACAAGACGCCCAGAAACAGCTAAACAGAAGCAGTATCAAAGCAATAGTTTAATGTCCTAACCTATTCGAATTTCTAGCTGATCTTCATAGAATTCGAAGCATATCAAGGTGGTGGTAAGGAATGTTATATTGGCGTCCGCCACCTTCTTCCAGAAGAGACAGAGGTCTCTGTCCAATGCTCCCATGCTGTCAGGACTTCTGGGCCTCCTGAAGCAGCTCTTGGACTCCTTCTTCCCCTTGTGCACCCAGTACAAGGGGAAGCCATCGAGAAGGGAGGCGTCCTTGTCGTTCGCACGCACTTGGACGAACTTCCCCTTCCAGTCCTTGTAAGATTGCTGGAAGATGGCAAAGATGGACCTCCCAGCAATCGCGTTCAAGCTGACCCACAGGCGGTCTCCAGGGTGCTTGGCTTCGAAGAGGAATAAAAACACGTCCACCGACGCGGGCAACCCCAGGTGGTCGCACATTACTTGAAAAGCTCGAACAAACGCCCAGCTGTTGGGGTGAAGCTGGGCGGCAGCAATGTTGAGCTCGGTAAGAAGTTCCCTCTCGAATCGGGTGAAAGGGAACCTGAGCTTGACCTTCTTGAATAGAGTCGTGTAGACAAAACAGAAGGGCCCGTCGGCGCTTACTTTGTCATCAGCACACACGGGCAGATCGGGGGGGCAAGGCAGCACCATCATCTTCTCGTCGTGCTCCTTGTGAAATGATTGGTAAATCTCGTCCCCCTTAGTCAGCCGCAAGACTGCTCCCGCAGTGTTCACAGAGGATGTCTCTTTCAGAAGGGTCGAGTTGGCCCAGGGATACAACGTTTTGAAGTCTGGCAGAGGAACGGGGGCTCCTCCGGCGATAGGTGGAGTCGCCTGGGCCAGGACAGGTTGGGAAGACGCAGGCCTCTCAGCCTGCGAAGATGAAGCGCCACGAACTGGTGTTGGGTCGTGTGCTTGTGAAGGAAGGTTTCGTGCTGAAGGAGGAGGGTTCAGGGTAATCTTGGTGCGAGTCATGATAGCAGCTGCAAAGGAAGAAGAAAGGAAAAATGATCAGGGGGTTACAAAGGCTGACTCGATCATAGAAGGAAGGTGAAAAAACGAACGAATGTAGGTTCGTTGCGACGATTGACGAAGCCCTAAGTTACGCAGAAGGAGAAATGGAAAAACAACCCACAGCGTGTGCACCAGGCAGTTACAGGATGATGCGAATCGGTTAAAATGCAAGGAAAACCAGCAGATGAAGGAAAGTAGGTACCTTTTGATGATCAGGAAGACGATGGAGGAAGATGGTGATCTAGAGCGTTGGAGAGCGTTGAGAGTTTTCACAGAAAGAAGTTAGAGCGTTTGCAGGCACGAAGAAAGTGATGGAACAGTGGAGCGAAATGGGTTTAAGGGTTTTTCGAAATGGTTTTAGGAAGCGCAAACGGCAAATGAAGAGAGCTGTTGATGAAGCCACGTGTCGAGCGATGAGTGAGGGGTTGGTGGAGCGTCAGAGCAGCAGAAGGTACAATCGCTTGGAATTCTGCGTCAGTGCCACGTAGGTCGGTGTTAACGTAGGCTCTTTCAGTCTTTTCGCTAGACAAGTCTTCGCTTAAGACTGGGGGGCTTGTGTACCGCCCTGGTGGTCGGGAGTGATGACGTGGCATCCTGCTACAGCATAGGCGTGATTGACAAGGCGCCAGGTTGGCAGAAGGGAAGGAAGTCGGGGGGCTCGTGTAGTCGCCAGTTGTTATATTGGCGTGTTCCGATTTCCAGCTTACCAGAGTCGGCGATCGCCAGGTTAAAGACGAAGTCGCCAGATGTAGACCCAGGCGACCAAGCAGTCGGAGATCGCCAGAGCAAGCACATCGCCAAAGATGAAAGAGAAGCAGATTATGAAGGCGGCCGGCGAGACCACAGGGAAGGTGTATGAGGACACCCTAACTCGCCAACTCCAGTAGAGATCGCACTCCCAAGTTAGCTATGCACTGGGCAGTACCATGCATAAGTAACTTAGCCAAAATGAGAGTAGAATCAGCGCCAAGTCAAGGAGGCTCCAGATGATGGCACGTGTACGACTGGATGCGAGCCACGTGTCCAGGTCTGTAACTGCCAGGAGAGAGAAAACAGCCAGGTATATAAGAGTTCTCAACAAACTTTCTGAGGTACGCACGTTCAGTTTACACTCTTTACGCTTGCGAGTTGTAGCTGACTGTGAGAGAGGATTTGCACGGTTCTTGTTCTCTTAGTATTTGGTGATACCGTCACTGACTTGAGCGTTGGAGTGCGATCGGCCGCAGCGGCGCCGTTCTGTTTCTTTGCAGGTTCTTGAGGTAGATCCCGAAGAGGAACGGAGGTGAGAAGCGGTGCACACATCGATCCTTTGACGAGACAGTTTCCAGCGTTCCGGTCAACAGGCAGGATCATCATAATGGATAGGTTCACTAAAAATATTTTTATGTACTTATAAATTTTCATATAAGTAGGTTTATTATAACTCAATCTAAACCCTTATATCCAAAATATCAAATTTAATATTGAACAATAAATCTCAGCATATCTTCCCAAGAAAAACAAAAATCATATTTTGAAGTAAGAATTTCTCTGAATTTATTAGAATTAAAGTTTATATTTATAAGTCCTGGTAACTTGAGTTAGAACCATAAACCAAAAAAAAAAAAATCAAATTTATATCTTAATAACAATCCACTTCAATGCGTATACCCTAAAGTCTTCAACGTAACCATTCAAGCTTCTAATACAATTGTAACTTATCTTATCTAATAGAACAAGTAACAATCTCCCTAACGGCTCTATTGGAATTGAAATCACATTGCAAGTTATCTTCTCTTGTACAAGTAACAATCTCCCTAACTAGCCTATTGGAATTGAAATCTTCACTTTGTCTCTCATACAATTTGTTGGATCCAATACTTACTATTAAACTAGTTTAAAAATTATACTTAATACAATTTGATTGTCGCTTGACATACTAGCCTACACCATGAAACAATTGATACATCTAATAACACTTTCAAACAAAATATTTCGTGATATTGTAGAGTTTTCCAATAATAAAGTTCACTTGTTATAACAAGTTCAGTTTATTAAGGTCAAGTTCAATTTATTAAGGTCATTGTTGCTTAGGGTTCAACATTCAATCTCAAAACACATCTTCTAAACAATAAAATATTCTGGTAGGAATTTTTCCTTTTATAGTTCACTAATATTAAAGTATACTTTCTCCCAACTTTTCAAACTCGGTACACATATTCTAAACGATATAATGTCACAAGAGGAACCTTTTCTTCTATAGTTTCCTAACATTAAAGTATACTTTCCCTCAAATTTTCAATTGATTAATGTTACTGTAACAAAACGAGAAATGTTAAGTTTAAGCTTTAACAATCAATCATGGTGGATATCTTCCAAATTAGAAAATATTTTGTGATGACATTTTGTTCTACATTTTTGTAATAGTGAAGTGCACGTACTTGTAAAATTAAAATTTATTGAATTATTTAAATTACAATGGTGTCATGAACCAAAATATTAAGATTTGGATCTACTTTGCAGTATATTTTTAAACTATAAATTGTTTCAAGTTTGAGATTTTTTTTCCTATTACCTTTTATTATTAAAAACTTCTTACTCGTAAAATTCATTGAAACTTTAAATCGATCTAGAAATATTTTTAAGTGATTTTAAAAGATTAATTTGATATTTTAATTAATTAAAATATTTCTTAATTTTTTCAAAAAACCTAAAAATATTTTATCGATTAAAAACATGTTTTGCTTAATTAAAACACAACCTCAAACCACAGAGGGTTCTATATCTCCTCAATAAGTTTTTAACCTAACAAATCAAGGCAAAAAGACCTTACAATAAAATGTAAGATCGTTATTCAAAGCCCTCTTCAACAAATATTGATTTAGAATCTTCACCTATTGAATCTTCATAAAAAAAATTATTCACTCAAATTCTTCATTATATCTAAACGACTTGATCAACTAGTCGGACATAACATTGATTCAAGAATATTGAAACCAAGAATTATGTCAATTAAGAAGGAAACTAATTCATGGATTATAAAAGAAAATTAAACTAACTTAAATAAAAAGGAAGCATGCACAAGACGAAAATTAAATACAAGAAGAAAATATGGAGGATTTATCTATTGAAAACCTCCAAGCTTGATTCTTGATGCGAACATGATAGAAGTATCTCCAAGCTAGCATCAGAAGGCTGAGAAAATTATTAAACTTCTAAATCTCTTTGAGAAACTCATATTTTTCCTCTCTTCAAGGAAATGTAAGTAACCTTTAAAGAATAAGATGATTGCATAATGTTATATCTCTTCTAATTGAATTTCAAGGTAACAATACTAGTATTACAAGCAGTATTAGTATTACTAACAGTACTAGCAGTACTAGTAGTACTAACAGTACTAGTATTACTAGCAGTACTAGTATTACTAGCAGTACTAGTATTACTAGCCGTACTAGCAGTATTAGTATAACTGTTAGAATATATGACCTTAAACAGGAGGGGGGTGAATTGTTTAAGAGGGGTTTTGAAAACTTTTTTAGGTTTAACAATATTCTTTGTGTGAATCCATAATAGGAATCAAGTTAGCCAAGAATTTAAGCAATTATACAGCAAAGCAACAAAAAAAAAACAACCGATTATTTCTTCGAAACAATCAGTTGTTTATATCAGCAAAGCTTAAAATAGAATTTAAATGAGTTCAGGGTAAGAGAGAAATACAACAACAGTTTATACTGGTTCACTTTTAAGCCAAGAGCTACATCCAGTCCCTAGAATACCACTAGGTAATCCACTAAGCAATCAAACCAGATTACAAAACACAGACCACCAAAGTAGTGACCTTGAACCCTTCAAGACACACATTACCTTTGACAAACCACACCAAGAGTATTGATCTTCAACACCCCAAGAGCACACAATACTCCTTGGCAACACAACACTAGAAATACAATAGGTTTAGAAAGGATTACACCTGATCACAGTACAATCTGAATTGAATACAATTTCAATCATATTCCACTCTCTCTTGAAAACCCAAAGCTTGATGTGAATCTTGAAATCTTAGAATCAAATCTCTCAAACTGAATTTCTCAAAACTGTTTCTTACTTGTTTGAAAACATAAACAAACCATTTGTATTTTCCAAAGATTGGTCAAAGCAATTAATGAAGGAGCGTATTCAGTTGAAAAACATTTAAAACAGATTCACCATTCAAAACAGAATTCTATTAGGATTTTCAAAGAAACAATCGGTTGAAACCACAAAATAACCGAATGTTTTGGCTTGATAGTTAAGTCAACCAAACCAAAACAGTTTCAACCTTTTCAAAACTCCTGAGAGCAAAACAACCGGTTGATTCGACAAAACAACAGGTTGTTTTTCACTTAGTTGGAAAAACACTTGATTTCAAAAAGGTTTTAAATCACATCAGTTTTAGATTCAACAAAGGAGTGGATCACATTCTATTCTACCCAGATCCCACCCAAACACAACAACCAGCCTTTCATCAAACACCTTGGATTGTGATTCTTCAAAGCACTTGATCACTCTTGGTCAACAATCTCCCTCTATTTGATGAAGACAACTCCTTGGTTGCTTGTGTTGATCTTGATTGAATCTAAAACAGCACCTCCAAAACAAAAAGCTATGCAATCCAGAGTATCTCTCATAGCAGGTTATGATCATACATCAACTAGTTTTCTGCATAAATCCAAAAGCAGAAAAACCAGCCAAAAAACTCAGCTAAAACATATCAAACAGCAAGAGATGTAGGTGGAGTGGAATGCATGGAAGCAGAATGAGGAAAAGGCACACACTCAAGGAGAGAAAGAGATGCAGCAAGAGATGAGCCAATGGGTTGTTTTTGTGAAGGAAAACAGCTGCAACAGATTTTATAGCAAAGTAGAATCCTTCTTTGATCCTTTGGTGGTAGTGGGTTTCAGTCTTCAAGGTAGAAAACTGGTCCAAGCTTTGCACAGAAAACGTCTGCATAGAGCAGAAAAACACATGGTCAACACATGTGACTTTCGACTAGACATAAAGGCTCTTGAATTTCCAAGATATGGAATATATTCATTTATGACAAGATGTAACTTCCTTCATAACCAAATCAGGCTTTGAAGACTACTTTATTGACTTAAAGACTCATTAAATTTTGAATCTGCAAAAGATAGAATGCATGAAGAAATTAAATCAATTCTTCACGGTGCTGTCAGAGAAGAAACAATCGGTTGTTTCAAGGAAACAATCGGTTGTTTTTCTGTAGCAACAACAATATTTGTATTTTAAGCAGAAATTGAAAAGAGTTTAAAACAAATGTAATTTCTCTTATGTAGATGAAGAATTTGATATGAATTTATAAATTGAAAAACAGAGATATGGAAGGTCTTATCCTTTTATGAAGTTCCTTTAATAAGTCATTGTTTGTGATCAAGAATGCTTCTTTTTGCCTTACAAGACATCTTGGACTGGTACGCACCCTTAACTCAGTTCCAGTCACACTTCTTTTCTTCCAAGGACTTGATCAGATAACTCAGGACTTCATGTTTCTCTAGTATCCCTGCATCAAAATGAATTCAAGCAACAAGATTTGGTCCTGTTACAAAGGTGGGTCCTTTTGATTTATCTTTATCATTTGAAACCTCACAATCTTTGGGAATCCATTGTAAAATACCTTTAGGAACTGAATATTTCCTGATTTTACAGAATCTAACTGAGTGGCCTCTTTTGATGCAATAAAAGTGATCCTGCCTGTTGACCAGAACGCAAGAGCCTTGCCTTGTCAAAGGTAGCTTCCTCTGGATCGGCTTTGCACCGTGTTAGCTTCCGTCCTTCACCTTGATTCACCTCAAGAACCTGCAAAAGACAGAAAGGCGCCGCTGCGGCCGATCGCGCTCCGACGCTCAAGTCAGCGACTGAACCACCAAAATACTAAGAGGAAAACTAAGAACTTCAGGAACCGTGCAATGTTCTCTCTCAGCGTACTCAAGTTCTCGCAAGCGTAAAAGAAGTATTCTAAAAACGCGCGTACTTCAGATGTTTGTTAGAATCCCTTATATACCTGTGCACTTTCTCTCTCCTGACAGTTACACATCTGAACACGTGGCTCGCATCCAGCTGTACACGTGTCACCATCTGGAGCATCCTCTGCTTGAGCGTCACTTCTTACTCTTCAGGCTTTTCGACTAAGTTACCCATGCAGGGAGCAACTTGGTGTATAGCTGCCTTGGAGCGCGATCTCTTCTGCGTGGCGAGTACGGGCGTCATCATATACACCTTCCCTGTGGTCTCGCCGACCGCCATCATGATCTGCTTCACTTGCTTCATCGTGCATGCCCGGGTAAGCTGTTCCCCGGCCTCAACCCCTGGCTAGCTAGGGAATGACCATCTGACAACTACATCCTTCACTTCGAAAGCCTTGAACAAGCTTTCCTGATCTTTCGGCGATGTCCTCCTCTCGGCGATCTCCGATCGCTTTGTCGCCTGGGTTCACATCCGGCGACTACGACACAAACTTGGTGACCGCCGGTTTAGGTATGCTAGAGATCGGGGCACGCCAACTTAACGACGGGCGACTACACGAGCCCCCCGACTTCCTTCCCTTCTGCCAGCCAGGTGTCCCGTTCAACACGCCTATATTATAGCTTGTTGCCACGTCATCACTTCCGACTACCTGGGCGGTACACAAGCCCCCCAGTCTTAAGCGAAGACTTGTCCAGCGAAAAGACTAAGAGGTCACATCACTGCCGATCTACGTGGTGCTGGCACGGAATTCCAAACGTTCGTACCCTCTGCTTTTCTGACGCTCCACCAAACCCCTTTTTCCAATCGCTCGACACGTGGCTTCATCAACGGTCACCTTCAGCTGTCGTTTGCGCTTCCAAAAACGTTTGAAAAACCCTTAAACCCTTTCATTTCCACTGTTTCATCATCTCTCTGCATTCTCATACGTTCTAAGTTTTTCTCTGCGAACCTACAAAGCTTCTCAACTCTCTCAATCTCCAACTCCCTTCAACGCTCATCTGATCATCGAAAGGTACCTTTTTTACTTCTTCTGTTGATATTTGCTGCATTTTAACCGATTCGCATCATCCATTATCTGCCTGGTGCATACGTTGTGGGCTGTTTTTCCCTTTTCTCCTTCTCGTAACTTAGGGCTACGTCTTCCATCACGTTCATCCTAGTGAACTCTTGTTGGTTCGTTCCTTATTCTTCGTCCTCCATCGAATCGTTTTCCGCAATCTTTGTTCATCCCTTTCCTTTTTCCTTTGCAGTTTCTGCGATGGCTCGCACAAAAACCACCGCGAACCCTCCTCCTCCATCGCGAAACCCTCCACCCCAAGCGCATAACCTACCACGAGCATCTGGTGCTCCTTCTACCCAGGCTGAGAGGCCTGCAACTTCTCACACCAACCTCGCTCAGGCAACTCCACCAGTCGCCGGAGGAGCCTCCATTCCCACACAAGACTACAAGAAGCTCTACCCGTGGGCCACCCCAACTTTGCTGAAGGAGACCTCTTCAGTAAACTCTGCGTTGGCGGTGCTACGGTTGAAGAAAGGGGACGAACCCAACCTCTCGTTCCACAAGGAGCATGACGACAAACTAATGGTGCTGCCTTGCCCTCCCGACGTGCCAATCTGCGCAGATGACAAGGGGAACAACGGCGAGTTGTTCTGCTTCGTTTACACCACTCTATTCAAGAAGGTGAAACTCAGGTTTCCCTTCACCCGTTTTGAACGAGAGCTACTAACCGAGCTTAACATTGCCGCTGCCCAGCTTCATCCCAACAGCTGGGCATTCGTGCGGGCATTTCAAATCATGTGTGCGCACTTGGGACTACCGGCCTCGGTAGATGTTTTCCTTTTCTTGTTCGAGGCCAAGAATCCCGGAGACCGCCCCTGGGTGAGCTTAAACGGGATTGCTGGGAGATCGAGCCTCTCAATCTTCCAGCAATCCTACAAAGACTGGAAAGGAAAGTTCGTCCAAGTGCGCCAAAACGATCAAGACCCCTCGCTGCTCGATGGCTTCCCCTTGTACTGGGTAAACAAGGGAAGCAAGGACTCCAAAGAAAACTTCAGAAGGCCAAGAAGTCCTGACAACATGGGCGAGTTGGACAAGGACCTCTGCCTTTTCTGGAAGAGGGTGGCTGACGCCCAGATCAACTTTCCTACTTCTTCAATAATCACCTTTGTATTCCTCGAGGACCAACTCGAAGCCCACATCGGTAAACCCCACCTCACCATCAAATTTACAAACTTAGCATTTCTCTCCGTTCTACTTTGGCATTCCGTTATTAACTTATGCGCTGCTTGTGTTACCCCTGTACAGACATGCTTGTTTCTTCTGCTTCTGTTTTAATTGCTCACCTATCTTTTGCCCTGTGCAGATAACATGCTGGGAAAAGGCAAAATGGCTAAATTGAGGGCGATCGCCCGAACTCACAAGCTGGCGGCGGGCTCCCAAACCGTTCCCAACTCGGTAGTGGAGATCGTTGTTGCCCCCAAGGCAGATCGCCTCCTCAAGGTCCAGCTCCTCCAGAGACACTGCCCGCCCCTCAACGAAAAAAGCTCATCTTGAGGAAGCCGAAAAGGAAAACCCCTCAAGTGGTTCAAGAGGATGAGGATGACGAGGCAACTGAGGACGACCTTGTCACCAAAAGAACAAGGGTGACACCCTTTTCACCACCCGCTCTTCCAACACCAACACCGCCCTCTCCCCCAGCTCCAACACCGCCAGTCCAAGCAACACCCTTGGCGGTCGCGCTCCCTGTGGTTGAAGGCAGCGAGCCTAACTTTATAGAGAACCCTCCAAGCGCTTCCACGCCGTTCGTATCTGCTGGAGAGGGTCCTCCTTCAACCACTTCTATTGTTGGGGACGCACCAGGTGGGGATGAAGGTGCCCACAACTCGCCGATACTTATAACCGAGTCCCCCACTTCACCACCACGCCAGGAAGCCCCCTCGTTCTACCAACTCAAGAGGGTGGTGGTGAAAGTCAGCACCAGGCTCCTTCAGCAGCTGCAAGCCTTCCCCCTCAATCGAAGAAGTCTGGGGGCCCTTCACAGCTAAACTCAAGATGATGGCAGAGGACCTCCCCTCAATCATAACAAAGGCTGTGAAGAGCTCGAACAAAAGCTTCAGGACGAGATCTCAACACTCCAGGAGGAGAATCGCCTGATAAGGATTGAGGCAGAAAAACTGTCTTGCAATCTGATGATGGCAGAGATCGATCACTCAAGGGTGGAGGACGCCATGAGTGCTGAGCTGAGGGTTGCACGCAAGGAGGCCTCCGATCTGCGCCAGAAACTGCACCTCCTAGGTCAAGAGAAAATCGAGTTGGAGAGTAAGCTGGTTCCCTACAGGCTCAAGGTGGCCAACTTGGAGGCATCAATAAAAGCGGATGCAACCAAGGTAGAGAACCTTGAAAAAAGGTCGGCTGATCGGGATGTTCTCCTCGGAAAGGTCGAGAAGGAGAGGGACGACGCCATGGATGAGCTCGCCAAGGCTCGAGAGGAAAACAAGAAAACTGCTACAAAGCTGGCCCAGGCGCGGGACGAAGGCAAAAAGGTTGCTGAAGACCTTGCTCAAACTCGTGGGGAAACTGAAGAACTGAAGAACTGAAGAAACGAGCTGACGAGCTGAAGCAACAAACCGAGGAGCTCAAGCAACAAACCGAAGAGCTTGAGCAAAGCTCCGCCCAAGTCCTTGTCGCCGGGTTCGACGCCGCCCTGGAGCAAGTCGCTTGCCAGTACCCCGAGCTCGACCTCTCCATGGTGTCAATATGCAACGAAGTGGTGGATGGGAAGATCGTGCCTTCTGAAGATTAATCGCTTCCCTCCATCACTTATTTCCTGAGATTTAGTGCCTATTTCTTTTTGCACGATCTTTACTTGTAATTTTCTTTCCTTTGTATTCGAACTGGTACAACTTCTATTATAACTTCTTCCGCTTTTGCACCTTGTCTCTCTGTTTACTTCGCTTTTCCTTTTTAACCTTCATCTGTTTTTCTCCCTCGCTGAATGGTTGATCAACTTATCTTGTAGAAATCGCTTTAAACAAATTAACTTAGCGATTCCTCGGGCTCAACCGTTTACTCACTGCTTCAAACTCGAGCAAACTATTAACCTTATATCCACTCATCAAATGTTAACTCAAAGTGAAAACTCGAGCAACTTATTATTCTTCAAACGATGATATTTAATATAACTTGCAAACTTAAGGCAATTAGCTACTTACTAGGCAGCAAGTTTCAACTCAAACTGGTATTTCAATACAGTTTACCTGATCTGCCTGGCAAGGTTAGCCCTTACTCCTGTCATCGCCTGGACTTCTTCTGATCGCCATAGGGTCCTGGCGATGTAAGCTTCCTTTTGCCTTCATAACTTGGCTATTGTTCCCTCATCTGGGGTAGAGGCGCCTTTCGGATCCTTCTCTACCTCCCTGAGTTTCAGAACAATAAGCCGGATAGCGAGGCATTCTCTTTGAACCTACCTTAGCCATCCTTTAAACTTCTTCCACCCTTTACACCATACCTGAACTCGTTCAAGACGAGAAAGATTTTATCTTGCCTGAACTCGCTCAACGGCGAGAAGGTCTTTATCTTGCCTGAACTCGCTCGACGGCGAGAAGGTCTTTATCTTGCCTGAACTCGCTCGACGGCGAGAAGGTCTTTATCTTGCCTGAACTCGCTCCACAACGAGAAGGTCTTTATCTTGCCTGAACTCGCTCAACGACGAGAAGGACTTTATCTTGCCTGAACTCGCTCAACGACGAGAAGGACTTTATCTTGCCTGAACTCGCTCAACGACGAGAAGGACTTTATCTAGTGCCTCTACTTTGCCCAGGGATTAGATCTCCTCTTCCCTGGATGCACTGAGGACTTTTAATTTGTTCTCGCCTGCACTCGCACAAAGTCGAGGAGGACTTTTATCTCTTTCTCGCCTCAGGACGCACGAGGGCATTGAGGTCTTTTAATCATTGCTGGTGCCTCCGATCACCGAAAGACGATGAGGACTTTAAAACTGTAACTGTGCCGCCGATCGCCGAAAAGCGATGGGGACTTTAAAACTTTAACTGATGCCGCCGATCGCCGAAAAGCGATGGGGACTTAAAAACTTTAACTGAGAGCATGCACTTTTTCTACAAGCTTTCAACACAAACATGCATGCAAACTCAAAACTTTAAGCTTGAAAACTCTTCTTTTATTGGGTGGCCTCATTAAAAACCCTCCTTAGGGAAAAAAGAGTGCCCCCTTTAAACTGTTTTAACAGAAAGCTTGCAAATCTTTTCATGTTCGTTTCTACTTACAAAGCTTTAACTATGATATAACTTGAGGTGTGTGGCGTTCCAAGTGCGAGGAATCGCCCCTCCTTCCAATGTCTCTAGGCGGTAGGCACCGTTCCCGAGCGCCTCGGTTATTCTGAACGGTCCTGTCCACTTAGGCGATAACTTGTTTTCCATCTCGTACTGGTGGGCCTTCCTCATCACCAGGTCGCCCTCTTTAAACTGCCTTGGAATCACCTTCGAGTTGTATCTTCATTCGATCCTCCTTTTCATTGCCTCAGCTTTTACTCTCGCCTCCTCCCTGACCTCATCCAACAAATCCAGATTCAACCTTCTTTCTTCATTCGAGTGTTCCGCTACGAAGTGTTGGAATCTCGGCGAGCTCTCCAGGATTTCCACTGGAATCATTGCGTCGCAGCCATAGACCAGGCTAAACGGGGTCTCATGGGTTCCTGACTACTCGGTGGTGTGGTACGCCCAGACTATGCGGGGTACCTCCTCAGCCCACGATCCCTTGGCTTTCTCTAGCCTTCTCTTCAAGCCTCTTAACAACACCCGATTGGCAGACTCTACTTGGCCGTTTGTCTGAGGGTGCTCGACGGATGCAAACACCTGCTGAATTCCCACCTCTTCGCACAGCTTCTTCAGTAGGTGACTTGCATACTGAGTCCCGTTGTCTGACACCAGGCGCTTAGGCACACCAAACCGGCACACGATGTTCTTCCATACAAAGCTCTCGATCTTGTGTGCGGTGATCTGGGCTACTGGTTCTGCTTCGATCCACTTGGTGAAATATTCAATTGCCACCACCAAGTACTTCATCTGCCTGACCGCCAATGGGAAAGGTCCCAGGATGTCAATTCCCCACGTATGAAACGGCCAAGGGCTGTAAATTGACTTTAACTCTTCTGGAGGCGCTTTGTGCCAATCGGCGTGCTGCTGACATTGCTTGCAACACTGTGCATACTTCTTGCAGTCCTCCCTCATTGTTGGCCAGTAGTAACCTGCACGGAGGGTTCTTGCAGCCAGAGCTCGACTCCCGACGTGACTTCCACATATCCCTTCATGGAGCTCGGCCATAATTCTTGTACATTTTTCTCCGTGCACACATTCCAGGAGTGGGTGTGTGAACCCAAACCTATACAACTCGCCATCAATCATTGTGAACTTGCTGGAGTTCTTCTTTATCTTCCTAGCCTCCGTCGGATCCAGCGGGAGAAGGCCATTTGCCAGGCATCGCTGGTACTGTGTTATCCACGTGTCTGGCTCATGCGTAGCGCAGCCCTGCGTCATGTTCACCCTCTCCCCTCGACATGCTCTTATTCTCGGCGATCTCAAGGTCTCCTGAGTCAAAGACCTGTGACTCCTCGCCGCTTTCTCTGTCGACTTGCTTATCTGAAGAACCAGGTGGTCTGCCACAAATGCTCTAGGCGTCTTCAGAGTTTCTTGGATCACCGTCCTCTGCCTATCCCCCTTGCCCGAACTGGCGAGCTTAGCTAGCAAGTCTGCTCGGGCATTCTACTCTCTGGGCACATGCACCACTTCAAACGAGACAAAGGAACCCTTCAACTCCTGCACATACTCCAAGTAAGCCGCCATTTGTGGATCCTTGGCCTGGAACTCGCCTGTTACTTGTCCCGTGACCAATAACGAGTCACTCTTAGCCATCGGCACCCTAGCTCCCATTTCCTGGGCCAGCAAGATTCCGACGATCAACGCCTCGTACTCTGCTTGATTGTTGCTGGCTTTGAAAACAAACCTCAGGGACTGTTCTATCAGCACGCCGTTGGGCCCTTCCAGAATGACTCCAGCACCGCTACCCTGCTGGTTCGATGATCCGTCCATCGAGAGCACCCACCGAAAATCATCCCCTTCAACTCGCACTGCTTCTGACGAGAGTTCGACCACAAAATCGGCGAAAATCTGCCCCTTGATCGGACCTCGGGGCTCATACTTGATGTCGAACTCCGACAGCTCCACCGCCCATTTCACCATCCTCCTAGCTACATCAGGCTTCTTCAGGACTTTCTGGATGGGCAGGTCGGTCATCACCAGTACTGTAAAACTGTGAAAATAGTGGCGCAACCTCCTCGCCGAAAATACCACAGCCAGTGCAGCTTTCTCCAAGGCCTGATACCTCACCTCCGGGCCTTGCAACACCTTGCTGACGAAATAAATAGGCTTCTGAGCCTGGTCTAGGTCTTGGGCGAGCACCGCACTCACCACCCTCTCAGTCACAGCAAAATACAACCTGAGAGGGGTTCCTGCCAGGGGTTTGCACAAAACCGGCGGGCTCGCCAGGTACTCTTTAAGCCTGACGAAGGCCTCTTCGCACTCCTTCGTCCAGGCAAACTTGTTGTTTCGCCTTAAACACTGGAAGTACGGATGACCTTTCTCTCCGCTAGCCGATACGAAACGAGACAGGGCGGCCATCCGACCTGTAAGTTGCTGCACCTCCTTCACAGTAGCCGGGTTCCTCATCGCCAAAATGGCAGCACACTTATCAGGATTTGCCTCTATTCCTCTTTCAGTTAAGAGGAATCCCAAGAACTTCCCTACCTCCACGCCAAAAATGCACTTCTCGGGGTTCAGCTTTAACCGGAACTTGGTGATGGTGGTGAACAACTCCTCCAGGTCCGCAACGTGCTTGCTCTTTTCCGGCGAGGTCACGACCATATCATCCACATACGCTTGCACATTCCTTCCCAGCATTGGTGCAAGTACCCTATCCATCAATCTTTGGTACGTGGCACCCGCGTTCTTCAGCCCAAAGGGCATCACCTTGTAGCAGTAGCACGATCTCTCGGTCATGAAGGCGGTCTTCTCTTCATCCATGGGATGCATCTTTATCTGGTTGTACCCCGAGAAGGAGTCCAGGAAACTCAGCAACTTACACCCTGCAGCGCTGTCGACCAGGGCGTCTATGCTTGGTAAAGGATACGAGTCCTTTGGGCAAGCCTTGTTCAGGTCAGTGAAGTCGACGCACATGCGCCACTTCCCATTGCTTTTCTTTACCAGCACGACATTGGCCAACCACTCAGGGTACTGGACTTCCCTGATATGGCCTGCGGCGAGGAGCTTCTGTGTTTCATCCCTGATCGCCTGCCTCCTCTCCTCGTTAAACTTCCTTCTTCTCTGCCGCACTGGTTTGACCTGGTTGTCCATTGCTAGGTGATGGCACAAGAAGTCGGGGTCGATTCCCGGCATGTCTGAAGCAGACCATGCAAAAGCATCCAGATGCCGCTCTATCACCTTGGCGATCTGGTCTTGGAGTTCAGCCTCCAAAGATCTTCCCAGCTTGAAGACCTTTCCCCCGATCTCCCTTTCGAGCCACTCCTCGACGGGTTTGGGTCTGGTTTCCCTGGCAATCACTGCCCTAGCGATTCCCAGTTCCCTCGCTTCCTCTGGGCGGTTCCTCGCCTCTTCGTCCCGTCCCCCGCTCTCTCCTTCAACCACAGCTTCCGTCATGGTGACGTCGCCCCCAGCGGCCACTTCCATCGCCGCATCCGCAACTCGCCATTCCGTTGGCCTGGGCTTCACACCGGGAGGCGGGGTGGTCGTAATGTAACTTACTGACCTCTTATTCTTCAGGCTATTCTCATAGCACTTTTTTGCTTCCTTCTGGTCAGATTTGATGGTGATCACCACCCCCTCCATAGACGGCAACTTCACCTTCATGTGCCTGGTCGAGGGCACAGCTCCTATTCTGTTGAGCGTTGGCCTTCCCAACAGAATGTTATATGCTGAGGGAGCATTCACGACGAGGTACTTGATTTTCTCCGTCCTCGAGCCCGCCTCATCCGTGAATGTAGTTCTCAACTCGATGTACCCCCTGACCTCCACCTGATCGCCAGCAGACCCATTCAAGCACCCTCCATAGGGCCTCAGCTGGTCAAGGGGTAATTGCAGCTGTGTGAAAGTCGGCCAGAACATCACATCTGCCGAGCTTCCTTGTTCCACCAGTACCATGTGGACCTTCCTTCCCGCTGTGACAAGCGAGATAACTATGGGATCGTTGTCATGAGGCACAACGTCCCTGAGATCTTCTCTTGTGAACGTAATTTCCACATCTGGCGAGTGGTCCTCGAACATGTCCACCGTCATCACAGACCTTGCATATTTCTTCCTCTGTGACGCGGTGCATCCACCGCCCGAGAAACCTCCAGCGATGGTGTGGATCTCTCCATGAGTGGGCATCTCATGCTGCTGAGCCTCACCACCCGCCGGCTGGGAGCTCGACGCGCCCCCCGTCCTCCTGTCCAGCAGGTAATCATTCAAGAAACCGCTCTTGACCAGGTCGTCGAGCTGGTATCCCAGTGCCAAACACGAATCAACGGTGTAACCAAAACTCTGGTGAAACTCGCACCAGGCGTCTGGTTTTGGTCCTAACACCTTGTCACCCACTTTCTCACGTGCCTTGAGCCTGGCTGCTATGTTGGGGATGGCGATCAGATCCGCCAACCCCATGACAAACTTATGCTTTGGCGGGCGATTGTACTCCCTGGGGCGCCCTGGGCCCCTTCCCTTGTTTTTCCTTGGATCATAAGGATGGCGAGTCCTTTGATCCCTCTTGGCCGCCGCTGTCTCCAATACCCTCTGTGGCTGGATCCTGGTCTGGGCACGTGGCCTAGCAGGGGCCACGCTCCCTCTCTTCTCGGCGACTTCACTTTCGTCGGCGATGTGGGCCACCGCAAGTCGCCTAACCTCAGCAAACGTTGCGGGGTGAGCCCTGATCAGCGCCTCACAGAAAGGTCCCGGCAGCACGCCCTTTTTGAAGGCGTATACCAGCATCTCCTCGTCTTTCGCAGGCGAGCGGATCATCTGTGCTCCAAAACGATTCAGATAGTCCCTGAGGGACTCTCCCTGGTATTGCCTTATGTCGAACAGGTCGTAAGACACCCTAGGTGGCGCCTTGTTCACAATGTACTGCTCGACGAAAAGCTTCGAAAACTGCTGGAAATTGGTTGTGTGACCTGTAGGCAAGCTCACAAACCATTCCAGCGCTGTTCCCTAGAGCGTGCTCACAAACATTTTGCAATACACAGCATCCGAGCCTCCTGACAGCATCATCTGCGTGTGGAACGTGGTGAGATGTGCCTCAGGGTCCTCCACGCCGGTGAAAGTAGCCTTCACAGGTACCACGCTCGCAGGGATAGGCGTGTCTGTGATCGCCTGAGCAAACGGCATAGGGAAAACGCGAGGTGGCGACGACGGTGCGACCTCTTCAGCGACCGGGCGTCCTCTCTGCTCCTGAAGAGCTTGGCGCAACTCCTCAGTCACTTTGCTGAGCTCTTCATTCCTGGCCTGAGAGGCGACTAGGTCCTCATGCATCTTTGCCTGCTCTATGCCCAAGGCCTCCACATTCGCCTGCAGCGCACGCATGATCTCCATCATCTGCGCCATGGTCATGGCGCCTTCAGCAGCAACTGGCACAACTGGACTTGAACGGTTGCTTCTCATCTTTCTCATGAAAACTCAACAAACCAAAGTTCGACGAACAAAACCTCCTTCAGCAACGATCGATCCAGCAATCAACCGGTTAGAAATTCTCAAACTCCCTAAAACCTCCGCAAACGCAACTGCAACAGCACGCCGATAGATTCGGACGTCGAAACCTTCACAGAAACTTGCAACTTCACCACAAAACCACCGCTTCTCCAGCAAGCCCCCGATTCCCTAACCAGAAACGCAATCGAACGGAAAACACACCGAACAACCGGTTGAAAACCGCGCGAACAGCAAGAAACTCCAAGAAAACCGATCGAAAGCTTGAACGAACGGTGGAAAACCTCACACTACTGATTAAAACCCAAACGAACGGTAGAACCTCGAATTCACCGAACAAAAGCTTGAATGAACGGCAGAAAATGGTTGCACCAGCACACAACCACACAGAAACTGCAGAAACTCCAAGAACTCACGCTGTGGATGGGGACAGGTTTTACACGGCCCCACGGTGGGTGCCTGATGATCCTGCCTGTTGACCAGAACGCAAGAGCCTTGCCTCGTCAAAGGTAGCTTCCTCTGGATCGGCTTTGCACCGTGTTAGCTTCCGTCCTTCACCTTGATTCACCTCAAGAACCTGCAAAAGACAGAACGGCGCCACTGCGGCTGATCGCGCTTCGACGCTCAAGTCAGCGACTGAACCACCAAAATACTATGACGAAAACTAAGAACTTCAGGAACCGTGCAATGTTCTCTCTCAGCGTACTCAAGTTCTCGCAAGCGTAAAAGAAGTATTCTAAAAACGCGCGTACCTCAGAAGTTCGTTAGAATCCCTTATATACCTGTGCACTTTCTCTTTCCTGACAGTTACACATCTGAACACGTGGCTCGCATCCAGCTGTACACGTGTCACCATCTGGAGCATCCTCTGCTTGAGCGTCACTTCTTACCCATGCAGGGAGCAACTCGGTGTATAGCTGCCTTGGAGCGCGATCTCTTCTGCGTGGCGAGTACGGGCGTCATCATATACACCTTCTTTGTGGTCTCGCTGGCCGCCATCATGATCTGCTTCACTTGCTTCATCGTGCATGCCCGGGTAAGCTGTTCCCCGGCCTCAACCCCTGGCTAGCTAGGGAATGACCATTTGACAACTTCATCCTTCACTTCGAAAGCCTTGAACAAGCTTTCCTGATCTTTCGGCGATGTCCTCCTCTCGGCGATCTCCGATCGCTTTGTCGCCTGAGTTCACATCCGGCGACTACGACACAAACTTGGTGACCGCCGATTTAGGTATGCTAGAGATCGGGGCACGCCAACTTAACGACGGGCGACTACACGAGCCCCCCGACTTCCTTCCCTTCTGCCAGCCAGGTGTCCCGTTCAACACGCCTATATTATAGCTTGCTGCCACGTCATCACTTCCGACTACCTGGGCGGTACAAAAAGCATGTAACAACCGGTTGTTTCGACTTAACAATCAGTTGTTTTCCTGGCAGTTTTGAAAAAGACTTTGAAAACTTATCTTGCTTGTTCTATGGTTTAAAACCTAATCCTACTTTTCCAGAAACACAATTTTGAGAGGCCAAGACATTCTCAAAGTTGGATTTACCCTTTGAAAGCTTATCCACAGTTCTAATAAGATAATGAACTTTATTTTCAAGGTTTTCACAATTTTCACAAACAAAAGAGTCACACTTGCAAGAAGATTTTTTGCAATGCATTTCAAGGTTTTCAAAATCATTTTTTGATTTTTCCAATTTTCTTCAAGTGTCTTAACTCTATTTTCAAGCCAGTTATTCAACCCTTTCAATCGGTTGTTTGAGAGAACCAATCAGTTAGCTTCTTCATGAGTTTCTTTAAAAGCTTGAAGAAGTTGGCTATAATTTTCAGCACTTAAGGAAGCACAAGAACTTAAACTGCTTGAGCTGCTTGAATCATCACCTCCTTCTGCCATTAGATGGTTGATGATGTGAGTGAATCTCTTTTGTACTTCAACAATTGATTCTCCCTTGAGCATTCTAAACATCTCACACTATTAGAGTATGTTTCCTAGCTCTCTTCACATCATTGTTCCTTCATGGGTGACTTAGCCAATGCACATTGTGAGATCCTGAAAAAGTCATCCAAATTCAAAGCAGTGGTTATAATATTCTTAGCAATGCAATCAAACTTGGCCTTTTTATTTTCAGCATCAGTCCATTGGGACCAAGGTTTTTCAATAGAAGATCCATCCTTTTCAAATTTAGGAATAAAAGGGCAATTTTCAATTGCATCCCAAATTCCTTTATCAAGAGATTCAACAAAGATTTTCATTCTAACTTTCCAAAATTGATAATTCAAACTACAGAACAGAGGTCCCTGTTAATTAAGGCACCCTCCCCAAAAGGTAGTTTTTCAGCCATAGAAAAAAGATTTTAGGATCAAACTTGAATATTTTTCAAGTACCAAGCTTTGATACCAATTGTTAGAATATATGGTTGTACTGTCCCGTCCCCGGGCGTTGACCAAATTCAAAGTCAAAGTCAAAGTCAAACATATGGTGGGACCCATCCAGGGAGCCCAGGGAGGAAAGTCAACAGGTTGACCGCTTGAGGCGTCGCCAAGCGTAGGCGTCGCCAAGGTAAGGTGTCGCCAGGTTCAGACGTCGCCAGGTTGAGGCGTCGCCAGGATGAGGCGTCGTTAGGATGAGGCGTCGCCAGGTTAAGACATCGACGGTGTCACCCCCCCGATACCCACGGGTAGGAAAGACCGTGGAGGGGGTGACAACACAAGGGGCCTCAGTACCTTAGAACAGTAATAAAGAGAAGAGAAAGGTGGCTTCAAGGCCATATTCCCAGTATCAGTGAGGAGTAACCTGACTAGTGAAGTACCCACGCCACCTCTGGGAGACCCCTGGGACAGATACGACCCATGAGAGGGCCACGCCCAGGGGCGAACCATGTGCGTGGTACGAGAGGAAGGTAGATACACTCCCAGGGCGAGTCAGTAGAGGTTGGGGCGCATGAGTTGGCACCCAGAAAGTCACCCCTTGTGCCAGATACACTTCGAGGAAGGAGGACTTACACGATGGATTATCCCTAAGTTGGGTTACGGCGCTGTAAGGCCCTCCACGTAGAATAGCGATCTAGTCAGAAGAACGCGTGGCAGTGAGCATTGAAACATCAAGGTATATAAGTTTCCCTGAAAGTTTGCTAAGGTATGCGTTTATTCAGTTTACGTTTCAAATTCTTTTAAGCACTTTAAACACTTTAAATGTTTTGAACGTTTTAAACGCGTTAAACGTTTTTAAACACCTTAAATGCGCTTTAAGACGCTTTAACTGCACTTTAAGACGTTTTGAATGCTTTACACGTTAAAAGGAGGCCTTAGACGTTTGAGATGAGGGGATCTAATCCAGACTCAGTTTTACACACACACTCTAGTTGTTTGCTGGCGGACTCACTGTACGCACAGACAATTAGAGAGAAAATCATTTACTCAGTTATTGAACCACCTTCAGAGCATCCATTCACGGTGTTCCGATACGGAGGTGTGTCACCTTTGATGTTTCTCGCTTGCT
Source organism: Phaseolus vulgaris (assembly GCF_000499845.2). Lineage (NCBI taxonomy): Eukaryota > Viridiplantae > Streptophyta > Magnoliopsida > Fabales > Fabaceae > Phaseolus > Phaseolus vulgaris. The sequence goes on from NC_023759.2 coordinate 16,772,980, forward strand.
GACTTGATCGTCGGAGTGCAAACGGCCGCGAGGGTGCCCCTTTGTTCACTTCTTTTCAGGTATTCACAAAGACGGGAATCTGGGTTGAAGACGAAGGTGCTCTAGCTCGCGAGTTTAAGCCACGCACGAAGATGCACCCGGTCAACCGGCGGGAACAATGGGCTTAAACGAGAGGGGGGTGAATTGTTTAAGAGGGGTTTTTGAAACTTTTTAAGCTTTAACAAAATTCTTTGTATGAAACCAGACCAGAAATTAGGTTAGCCAAGAACAAGATCAATAAAACAGCAAAGCAGCAAAAAAACAATTGGTTGTTTCTACGAAACAATCGGTTGTTTATACCAGTAAAAACTAAAAGCAGAATGTGAATGAGTTTAAGGGTAAGAGAAAGAATCACCAACAGTTTATACTGGTTCACTCTTAAACCAAGAGCTACATCCAGTCTCCAGAAAACCACTGGGTAGTCCACTAAGTAATCAAACCAGATTACAACACACAATCCTCCAAAGCAGTGACCTTGAACCCTTCAAGAAACACACTCACTTTGGCAATTCACACACCAAGAGTATTGATCTTGACCACCTCAAGAGCACACAACACTCATTGGCAACACACCACCAGAAATACAAAAGGTTGAGAAGAGATTACACTCGTTTACAAAACAATCTGAAATCAATACAAATGCAATCATATTCCACTCTCTTAGAAAACCTAAAGCTTTGATGTGAATGTTGAAATCTTGAATCAACTCTTTCACAACTGAAAAACTCAAATATGTTTTCTTACTTTGTTTGAAAACACAAACAAACTATTTATATTTTCCAAAGATTGGTCAAAGCATTTAATGAAGGAGCGTATTCAGTTGGAAATCATTTAAAGCTCATTCAACCATCAAAACAGAATTCTATTAGGATTTTGAAAGAAACAATCGGTTGAAACCACGAAACAACCGATTGTTTGGTTTGACAGTTAAGTCAACCAAACTTAAACAGTTTTCAACCTTTTCAAAAACTCCTAAGAGTAACACAACCGGTTGATTCGACAAAACAACAGGTTGTTTTTCACTTAGTTTGAAAAACACTTTATTTGAAAAAGGATTTAAAACACATCAGTTTTAGATTCAACAAAGGAGTGGATTACATATAAAACTACCCAGATCCCTCCCAAAACACAACAGTAACACAACCTTGCCTCAAGCACAAAGGGTTTAGATCTTCAAAGCATAATTTGAATTCTTCAAAGCACTTGATCACTCCTGATCAACACAGGGGGCACAACACCTATGGTTACAGCAGATACTTGCCTTGTACTCCTCATATCACTGGTAAAAACTCTCAACATGATTATGAGTGGGACCTTGCTTTAACGTGCCCCACGGTGGGCACCCAATGTTCCTACCGGTTGACTCGCTTCTCCGGTTGACTCTAACGACAGCCTTGGGTCCTTCTATCACCGCCTGAGGATCGTACTCCCTTGATCAAAGATTCTCTCACCTGCAAAGACAAAGGGCGCCTTGACGGCCGTTTGCACTCTAACGCTCAAGTCAGTATAAGGGCAAAGAAACACCAAAAGTGTATATTAGCTTCAGTCTTAGAAACAGTGTACCTTGATAGGGCTCTTAACACCCTTTATATAGGTTGAAACTAGGGTTTACCTTTGTGCGGTTACCCTCGTCTAGGGTTCCTTGCGGAACGTCCTTGCGCCGCTATTACATAATCTTAGCGTATCTGGCACATAGAACTTCCCTTAACTGGAGTGCAACAACTAACAGAGTGGTTGCCTGGGTACCAACTTGTGAACCTAATCTCTGGCGCCATCTCTTATGCGGGTGCCCTAAGTATTTACGTGCCATGCATGCAGATTCCCCTGGAAACCCTAACCCTAATGGGCCTTAGCACCTCCAAGGATTATTTATTCGTGTCGCGCCTGCATGCGCTATACACACCACATGCATGGATCCCTCGTGACTTAGGTCTTTCCCTTATCTGATGTTGTAATTGATAACTTAGGGTAGTTATAGGACTCAACTTACGTGGCCCACTATAACGTTCAGACCTCCAATGTCTGATCTCTCTCTCTGTTGGCGAGGTCTGATGTCGATCTCCAACATCGGGGTTTATGGTATCGATGTCCAAAGACTGATCAATCTCCTGATAGGTGCGTCTGGGGCCACCCTTACGTGGGCCACTTCCACTATCAGGCATCGGTGTGCGATGTCTGAGGTCAGTTTCTGGAACTGATGACCGAGGACTGGTCGGGACAAGTGTACTTACGTATCAATGATATTCTTGAGACTTGGGGATACCTTCTTGTGTAGGGAATAGACCCACACAACAGTCTTATAAACCATTGATAAGACAAGTAATTTTCAATGACGCCTATATCATCCATGAAAAAGAGTTAGTAAATATTTAAAACATGAAATAGTAATAATTGACGACATATAATTAAACTTACTCATTAATATAAGGGCATAAATAATTTTGGTTTCCCTCTTTTTCCATGGTGTTAGAGATGTATGATTGGGTCTCCTTTGCCTTTGCTCCAGTGGGATTAGTATATGCAGGATCTAAGAATCCATACACATTTTCCTTCTACTCAGTGAGACAGACTCCATGCAAAAACCTACAAGTTATTAGTTAAAGCATAATCAATAATAATTTAACATAAAGCATAATTTAACATAATCAACCGAACGCATGGTGCGAATTCCACCAAAGTTTTGGTCATTCACTTGATTCATGCTTGGCCCTGGGTTACCAACTCGACGATTTGGTCAAGAGCGGCTTCTTGAATGACTACCTACTGGACAAGAGAACGGGGCAAGCGTCGAGCTCTCAGCCGGCGAGCGGTGAGGGCCAGCAGCATGAGGTGCCCACTCACGGCGAGATCCACACCATCGCTGGAGGTTTCTCAGGTGGTGGATGTACTGCATCACAGAGGAAGAAATATGCAAGGTCTGTGATGGCAGTAGATGTGTTCGAAGATCACTCGCCAGATGTGGACATTACGTTCACAAAGGAGGATCTCAGGGACGTTGTGCCTCATGACAACGATCCCATAGTTATCTCGCTAGTCACGGCGGGGAGGAAGGTCCACCGGTTACTGGTGGATCAAGGAAGCTCGGCAAATGTCATGTTCTGGCCGACTTTCACCAAGCTGCAATTACCCCTTGACCAGTTAAGGCCCTACGGAGGATGCTTGTATGGGTTCGCTGGCGACCAGGTGGAGGTCAGGGGGTACATTGAGTTGAGAACCACGTTCACAGACGAGGCGGCCTCGAGGACGGAGAAGATCAAGTACCTCGTCGTGAATGCCCCCTCGGCGTATAACATTCTGTTGGGAAGACCGACCCTCAACAGAATAGGAGCTGTGCCCTCAACCAGGCACATGAAGGTTAAATTGTCGTCGATGGAAGGGGTGGTGATCACCATAAGGTCTGACCAGAAGGAGGCAAAGAAGTGTTACGAAAACAGCCTTAAGACCAAGAGGTCGGTGAGCTACGTCACCACGACACCACCTCCCGGTGTGGAGCCTGGGGCAGCAGAGGGGCCAGTTGTCGACGCGGCGATGGAAGTGACCGCCGAAGGCGATGTCGTCATGGTGGACGCCGAAGCAGGGGGAGAGAACGCCGATCGGGAGGAAGAAGCGAGAAACCGCCCAGAGGAGGCTAGGGAATCGGGAATCGCCAGGGCGGTGATCGCCAGTGAAACAAGGCCCAAACCCGTCGAGGAGTGGCTTGAGAGGGAGATCGGGGGCAAGGTCTTCAAGTTGGGAAGATCTTTGGAAGGTGAGATACAGGACCAGATCGCCAAGGTGATAGAAAGGCATCTGGATGCTTTTGCATGGTCTGCTTTAGACATGCCGGGAATCGATCCCGATTTCTTGTGTCACCACCTAGCAATGGACACACAGGTCAGACCAGTGCGACAGAGAAGAAGAAATTTTAATGAGGAGAGAAGACAGGCGATTAGGGACGAAACGCAGAAGCTCCTCGCCGCGGGTCATATCAGGGAAGTCCAGTACCCTGAATGGTTGGCCAATGTCGTGCTGGTGAGGAAGAGTAACGGGAAGTGGCGCATGTGCGTCGACTTCACAGATCTAAACAAGGCTTGCCCAAAGGATTCATACCATTTGCCAAGTATAGACGCCCTGGTCGATAGTGCAGCAGGGTGCAAGTTGTTGAGCTTCCTCGATGCCTTCTCTGGGTACAACCAGATTAAGATGCATCCTATGGATGAAGAGAAGACCGCCTTCATGACTTGGAGATCGTGCTACTGCTACAAAGTGATGCCCTTCGGGCTGAAAAATGCAGGGGCCACGTACCAAAGGTTGATGGATAAGGTACTCGCACCGATGCTGGGAAGGAATGTGCAGGCGTACGTAGATGATATGGTCGTGACTTCGCTAGAAAAAAGCAAGCACATCTCAGATCTGGAGGAGTTGTTTACCACGATTACCAAGTACAGATTAAAGCTAAACCCCGAGAAGTGCATTTTTGGCATAGAGGCAGGGAAGTTCTTCGGTTTCCTCTTAACTGAAAGGGGAATTGAAGCAAATCCTGATAAGTGTGCTGCCATCTTGGCGATGAGAAGCCCGACTACCGTGAAGGAGGTGCAGCAGCTTACAGGTCGGATGGCCACCCTATCTCGTTTCGTGTCAGCTAGTGGAGAGAAAGGCCATCCGTATTTCCAATGCTTGAAGCGAAACAATAGGTTTGCCTGGACGAAGGAATGTGAAGAAGCTTTCGTAAGGCTTAAGGAGTATCTGGCGAGCTCGCCGGTTCTGTGCAAACCTTTGGTGGGAACGCCTCTCAGGTTGTATTTTGCTGTAACTGAGAAGGCGGTGAGTGCGGTACTCACCCAAGATCAAGATCACACCCAGAAACCTATTTATTTCGTCAGCAAGGTGTTACAAGGCCCGGAAGTAAGGTATCAGGCCTTGGAGAAAGCCGCCTTGGCAGTAGTATTCTCGGCGAGGAGGTTGCGCCACTATTTTCAAAGCTTTACGGTGCTGGTGATGACCTACTTGCCTATCCAGAAAGTCTTAAAGAAGTCTGATGTAGCTGGGAGAATGGTGAAGTGGGCAGCGGAGCTGTCGGAGTTCAACATCAAGTACGAACCCCAAGGACCGATCAAGGGGCATATTTTCGCTGATTTTGTGGTCGAGCTCTCGTCAGAAGCAGCACGAGTTGAGGGGGACGATTTTCGTTGGGTACTTTCGGTGGACGGATCGTCTAACCAGCAGGGCAGCGGTGCTGGAGTCATTCTAGAAGGGCCCAACGGCGTGCTGATAGAACAGTCCCTGAGGTTTGCCTTTAAAGCTAGCAACAATCAAGCAGAATATGAGGCGCTGATTGCAGGTATCTTGTTGGCTAAGGAGATGGGAGCTAAGGTGTTGGTGGCCAAGAGTGACTCGTTGTTGGTCACGGGACAAGTAACAGGCGAGTTCCAGGCCAAGGATCCACAAATGGCGGCTTACCTGGAGTATGTGTAGGAGTTGAAGGGTTCCTTTGCCTCGTTCGAGGTGGTGCATGTACCCAGGGAGCAAAATGCCCGAGCTGACCTGCTAGCCAAGCTCGCCAGCTCGGGCAAGGGGGGTAGGCAGAGGACCATTATTCAAGAAACTCTGAAGACGCCTAGGGCGTTTGTAGCAGATCACCAGGTTCTTCAGATAAGTAAGTCGACGGGGATAGGGGCGAGAAGTCACAGGTCCTTAACCCAGGAGACCTTGAGAACGCCAAGAATAAGAGCATGTCGAGGGGAGAGGGTGAACGTGGCGCAGGTCTGCGCTACGCATAGGCCAGACACATGGATAACGCAATACCAGCGCTGCCTGGCAGATGGCGTTCTCCCGCTGGATCCGACGGAGGCTAGGAAGATAAAGAAGAACTCTAGCAAGTTCACCTTGATCGACGGCGAGCTGTTCAGGTTTGGGTTTACACACCCACTCCTAGTATGTGTGCACGGAGAAAAATGTACAAGGATTATGGCCGAGCTCCATGAAGGTATATATGGGAGTCACATCGGGGGTCGAGCTCTGGCTGCAAGAGCTCTCCATGCAGGTTATTACTGGCCAACGATGAGGGAGGACTGCAAGAAGTATGCTCAATGTTGCAAGCAATGTCAGCAGCACGCCGATTGGCACAAGGCACCCCCTGAAGAGCTGAAGTCAATTTATAGCCCCTGGCCGTTTCACACTTGGGGAATCGACATTCTAGGACCCTTCCCATTGGCAGTCAGGCAGATGAAGTACTTGGTAGTGGCGATTGAATACTTCACCAAGTGGATCGAAGCGGAGCCAGTAGCCCAGATCACCGCACATAAGATCGAAAGCTTTGTATGGAAGAACATCGTGTGCCTAAACGCCTGGTGTCGGACAATGGGACTCAGTTTGCAAGTCACCTGTTGAAAAAGCTGTGCGAAGAGGTGGGAATACAGCAGGTGTTTGCATCCGTTGAGCACCCACAGACGAATGGCCAAGTGGAGTCTGCCAATAGGGTGTTGCTGAGAGGTTTAAAGAGAAGACTAGAGAAAGCTAAGGGATCGTGGGCTGAAGAGGTACCCCGCATAGTTTGGGCGTACCATACCACTGAACAGTCAGGAACCCCTGAGACCCCGTTTAGCCTGGTTTATGGGTGTGATGCGATGATTCCAGTCGAAATCCAGGAAAGCTCGCCGAGATTCCAGAACTTTGTGGCGGAAGACTCGAACGAAGAAAGAAGAATGAATCTGGATTTACTGGATGAGGTAAGGGAGGAGGCGAGAGTGAAGGCCGAAGCAGTAAAGAGGAGGATTGAGCGAAGGTATAACTCTAAGGTAATGCCGAGGCGGTTCAGAGGGGGCGACCTGGTGATGAGGAAGGCCCATCAATACGAGATGGAGAACAAGTTATCACCTAAGTGGACGGGATCGTTCAGAATAACCGAGGTGCTCGGGAACGGCGCCTACCGCTTAGAGACGTTAGAAGGAGGGGCGATTCTTCGCACTTGGAACGCCACGCATCTCAAATTATATTACAGTTAAAGCCTTGTAAGTAAAGACGAACATGAAGAGATTTACATGCTTTCTGTTACAACAGTTCAAGGGGGCACTCTTTTTTCCCTAAGGAGGGTTTTTAATGAGGCCACCCAATAAAGAAGAGTTTTCAAGTTTAAAGTTTCTAAGATTGCATGCTTTCTAGTTAAAAGTTTTAAAGTCCCCATCGTTTTTCGGCGATTGGCGGCATCAGTTAAAAGTTTCAAAGTCCCCATCGTTTTTCGGCGATTGGCGGCATCAGTTAAAAGTTTTAAAGTTCCCATCGTCTTTCGGCGATCGGCGGCAATAGTTAAAAAGTTTAAAAGACCTCATCGTCCTTCGGCGATCGGAGGCACCAGTGATGATTAAAGACCTCAACGCTCTCGTGCGTCTTGAGGCAACAAAAGAAGTCCTCCTCGCCTTCGAGCGAGCGCAGGCAAGAATAGAGGAAGTCCTCCTCGCCTTCGAGCGAGTGCAGGCGAGAACAGAAGAAGTCCTCCTCGCCTTTGAGCGAGTGCAGGCAAGAACAGAGGAAGTCCTCCTCGCCCTTGAGCGAGTGCAGGCGAGAACAGAAGAAGTCCTCCTCGCCTTTGAGTGAGTGCAGGCGAGAACAGGTTAAAAGTCCTCGGTGCATCTAGGGGGAGGAGATGTACACCCTGGGCAAGCTGAGGCACCAGAGAAAGTCCTTCTCACCTCAGAGTGAGTTCAGGCAAGATGAACTGAAAGGTCAGGGGTGTTCGTGACCTTAAACGGCGGGAAGGGAAGGTTGATGGAAAACGCCTTTTCCCCTTTAAGCGAAACATCAATATTGACCCAGTAAGACCAGATAAAGCTTCCATGCTTGCAGGCGGTGCGAAGATAGATAAAATCCCTCTCGTCTTGAACGAGTTCAGGTACGGCGTGAAGGGTGGAAGAAGTTAAAAGGATAACTGAAGTAGGTTCGAAGAAAATACCTCACTATCCAGATCATTGTTCTTAAACTCAAGGAGGTAGAGAAAGATCCGAAAGGCGCCTCTACCCCCAGATGAGGGAACAATGATCAAGTTATGAAAGTAAGAAAGATCGCATCGCCAGAACCCTACGGCGTGAGGGTTGAGATAGCGAATGGGCTGTACGGCGATTAGAAGAGTTCCAGGCGATGACAGGAGTAAGGGGTCACCTCGCTTGGCAGATCAGGTAAACTGTATTTTAATACTAGTTTGAGTTAAAACCTGTTGCCTAGTAAGTGATTTATGCTAAGGTTTGTTGCCTTAAGTTCACAAGTTGTGTTAAATATCATCGCTAAAGAGTTAATAGTTGCTCAAGTTTACTTTGAGGTAACAGTTTGATAAGTTGTTATAAGATTACCAGTTTACTCAAGTTAAAAGCAGTATGTGAAGGGTTAAGCCCGAGTATTGCTGAGTTGATGCAGTTGAGTAAGTTTCACCGGTTACGTTAGTTAACCCCACAACAAATAGAGGCAAAAGCATGCAAGGTAAATAGAAAGACGATATTCAGGAAATGAAAATTATATAAGCAGCGTCAATTCAAGTCTATACACAAATAGCTATTACAAACAAAGGATAAACGACAAGTTTCGAAGAAGAGGTGATGGGGAGAGGCAGTTAGTCTTCGGAGGGTACAATCTTCCCATCCACCACTTCGTTGCAGATCGACACCATGGAAAGGTCGAGCTTAGGGTATTGGCATGCTACTTGCTCCAGAGCGGCGTCGAACCCGGCGGAGAGGACTTGAGCAGCGCTCTGCTCGAGCTCATGAGTTTGCCTCTTCAGATCTTCTTTCTCCTCATGAGATCGAGCGAGTTCTTCAGCAGCTTTTTTGCCCTCATCCCGAGTCTGGGCCAGCTCTGCAGCAATCTTTTTGGTCTCCTCACGAGCTTCGGTGAGCTCAGCAAGAGCCTTGTCCCTTTCCTTCTCGACCTTCCCTAGGAGGATCTCCCTGTCTGCTGATCTCTTTTCAAGCTTCTCCACCATAGAAGCTTCAGCCTTTCGTGCGGCCTCCATATCTGCCACCTTGACCCTGTATGGAACCAACTTACTTTCCAGGTCAATTTTCTCTTGAAGCTGGGTGTGCAGTTTTTGGCGCAGATCGGAGGCCTCCTTGCGTGTGTTCCTTAGCTCGGCATCCATTGCGTCCTCCAGCCTTGAATGTTCGATCTCCACCATCATCAGATTGCAAGAGAGTTTTTCAACCTCAGCCCTTATCATAAGGTTTGACTCCTTGAGCGCGGAGTTCTCCTCTTGGAACTTCTTGACTGAATCCTTCACAGCTCTTGATACGAGCAAAGGAAGATCTTCCGCCATGGTTTTCAGTTGGGCTGTGAAGGGTCCCAAGGTCTCTTCGAAGGAAGCTGGGAGGCTTGAGGCTGATGCTGGAGGCACTGGTGGGGTCTGATGTTGACTTTCACCACCACCCTCTTGAGCTTGTAAAGCAAGGGGGGCTTCTAGGCGTGGCGGTGAGGTCGGAGATTCTGTTATAAGTATTGGCGAAACCTGAGCGCCCTCATCTTCTCCTAATGCGGCCCCAGCGATGGATGTGGTCGAAGGAGGACCCTCTCCGATACAAATGGTGTTGAGGCGCTTGGAGAGTTTTCTACGTAGTTAAGGCCGCTGCTTTCAACCACTGGGGCACGGCGGCCAGGGGTGTCGCTTGGACTGGTCCTAGCGGAGCTGGAGGTGAGGGCGGTGTTGGTGTTGGGAGTGCAGGTGGTGTAGAGATGGCCACCCTTGTCCTCTTAGTAATAAGACCATCCTCAGTGTCTTCGTCGTCATTTTCTTCCTCTTGCACCACCTGAGGAGTCTTCCTTTTGGGTTTCCTCAAAACTAGTTTTTTCCTTTTTGGGGCGGGTAGTGCCCCAGAAGAAGTTGGACCTCGGGGAGGAGTCTTGCCTTGGGCAGCTTGGGCAGTCTCCACCACCGAGTTGGGCACAGTTTGGGAGCCTGCCGCAAGCTTGTGGGATCGGGCGATCGCCCTCAATTCCGCCAGTTTTCCTTTTCCCAACATATTATCTGCACAAGGTAAAGGATAGATGAGCAACCAAGGCAGAAGCAGAACATGCAAGTATATTCATACAGAGATAACGCAAGTAGTACATGGATGAATGATCAAGGCCAATACAGAATAATGGAATGCCAAAAACAGAATGGTAAAAATGCTAAGTCAGTTTTAACACGAAGCGAGAGTCTTGGTGCTGGGGTAAGGGCTAACCTATGTGCATTTCGAGTTGGCTCTCGAAGAACTCGAAGGGAATTATTGAGGCAGTGGGGAAGGTGATGTTGGCAGCAGCCACACTCTTCCAGAAGAGACAAAGATCTTTGTCTAACTCCCCCATGTTGTCAGGACTTCTTGGTCTCCTGAAGTTGTCCTTGGAATTTTTGTTTCCCTTGTTTACCCAATACAGGGGGAAGCCGTCAAGCAGTGAGGGGTCTTGATCGTTCTGGCACATCTTGAAGAACTTCCCCTTCCAGTCTTTATACGATTGCTGGAAGATTGACCTTCCAGCAATCCCATTCAAGCTGACCCAGGGGCGATCTCCGGGATTCTTTGCCTCAATTAGGAAGAGGAAGACATCGACCGAAGCCGGCCGCACCAAGTGCGCACAGAGGATTTGGAACGCCCTTACGAACGCCCAACTGTTGGGATGAAGCTGGGCAGGGGCGATGTTGAGCTCAGTCAGTAGCTCTCTCTCGAAACGAGTAAAAGGAAACCTAAGTTTCACTTTCTTGAACAGTGTGGCGTAGATGAAGCAGAACAACTCGCCGTTGTTCCCCTTATCGTCAGCACAGATCGGTTCTCCCAGGAGGCAAGGCAGCACGGTCACTTTGTTATCATGCTCCTTGTGAAATGAAAGGTCGGGTTGATCTCCTTTCTTCAGTCGAAGCACACCCAACTCAGTATTTATTGACGAAGTCTCTTTCAGCAGAGCCGGGGTGGCCCAAGGATAGAGCTCCTTGTAGTCTTGCGGAGGAAGGGAGGCTCCCCCGGCGAGTGGTGGAGTTGCCTGGGTAGGGTTGGCGTGAGAAGAGGTAGGCCTCTCGGCCTGTGTGGAGGGAGCACCAGAGGCTCGTGAGGGGTTGCGTGTTGGTGGAGGATATGTCCCAGGGACAACCCTACGAGTTTTGGGTGGAGGGTTTCGCGATGAAGAAGGAGGATTAGCGGTGGACTTCGTGTGAGCCATCGCAGGAACTGCAAAGGAAAGAAAAGGGATGAAATGAGGACAGCAGAGAATGACTCGATTGAGGACGAAGAGGATAGAACGAACGAATAAGGGTTCGCTGGGATAGACGTTATCAAGGACGAAACCTGATGAGAATCAAATAAAGGAGGCTTTTATTAATGGAGGAAGAGGACATCCACCCTCACATTTGAAGTTCTTCCTTCTAGTCTTCTCAAAATTAAAAGAAGAAATAAAATAAAGATGAGGCCCAAGCCCAAAGCCCAAGCCCAAGCCCAAGAAGGCCAAAGCCCAAAGAGCCCAAGTCCATCCCATGAGGGGCAAGGCCAAGCTTTGAAATACTCTTGTATAGTTTTAGGAGGTTTGGTTATTAAATAAAGGTGTGTGAAAATGTAAAATAAAGTCACATTGTCCATGTGACTTAGGAGAGTGGTGTAGGTGTAGTTTTTGGGAGGTGTCATAGTAGAAAAAGGTCACACCTCCCATGTGACTTGTTTTTGGTGGGAATTTCAAATGAGTTTATTTGAAATTTCCCACCTATTTTTCAGCACCTTAGGCTATAAATAGAGGTGCTTCCTTTGTAAAATTCAGATTTGAATTCATCTAAAGAAACTATACTCAAAATTGGAGTGAGCATTTGGAGAGCTTTTGAGCTTCTACTCTAGTCTTATCTTGAAGGACCATGGTTTCCTCAAGTGGCGGCTTCCACACTCATCTAGGAGCATCCATACTTCTAGTGGCGTGATCATCCAACCTATCTTCCATCTTCATGAGCATTCTCTTCTCCTTCCTTTCTTCTCTTTCAATTACTCTTGTTGTCTTGTGTTCTTGAGCATTTTTTGGTTCGGCTGTCCTTAATTTTCCAGCACCTATGTTTTGGTTTTCTAAATTCTGTTCGGTACATTTGTTTGTGTTTTAATTCTGTTCGGTCTTCTCTTTTATAATTCCTTTGTTGATTCAATTTGACAATATTTGGTTCATCCAAATGAGTTTGGGAATTGGTACTTGTTTTGGTGAGTTCTTGACTTAGAACCATGATCCAACTTCTAAGAAAGTGCCTCTTTATTTTCCAGCTCAAGGTGATTCCTCAAAGTGTCAAGAATCTTGTTCTATGTGGCTATTGGAATCACATCAAAACCTTAGGTTGCGAGAAAAAGAGAAACAGCCCACAACGTATGCTTCAGACAGTTAATGGATGATGCAAACCGATTAAAATGCAGTAAATGTCAATAGGAGGAGTAAAAGGGTTACCTTTTTATGATCGGATGAACGCTGAAGAAAGTTGAAGATTGAGAGAGACGAGAAGTTTCGTGGTTCGCAGAGAAAGCGTTTGGAATGCTTGAGGATGAAGAAAGATGATGAAACAGTGAATAGCGCGAAGGGTTTAAGGGTTTTGAACGTTGTAGGAAGTGCAAACGACGATTAAAAACGACCGTTGATGAAGCCACGTGTCGTTTGATTAAAGAGGGGGTTGGTGGAGCGTCAGAGAAGCAAAGGGTACGAACGGCGGAAATCCGTACAAGCGCCACGTAGATCGACGATGATTTGACTTCTTAGTCTTTTCGCCGGTCAAGTCTCAGCTTAAGACTGGGGGGCTTGTGTACCGATCAGGTAATCGGGAGTGATGACGTGGCAGCAAGCGATAATATAGGCGTGTTGAACGGGACACCTGGCTGACAGAAGGGAAGTACATCGGGAAGTCTGTGTAGTCGCCAATCGTTGACTTGGCGTTCTCCGATCTCTAGTGTGTGTAACTGGCGGTCACCAGAGTTGCGTCATAGTCGCCATATGTGAGTACTAGGAGATCAGGTGGTTAGAGACCGCCGAAAGGGGCACATCGCCGAAAGATAAGGAAAGCTTGCTTAAGGTTTCCAAGGGGTACAAGTACGGGGGACTAGTGATATGCTTGTCACGCAGCAGTGGAGGATGAGGTTATCAGATGATCATTCCCTAGCCAGAGGTCGGGGCAAGGGAACAGTTTCCTAGAACATGCATGGTGTGCAAGTGAAGCAGATCGTGATAGCGGCAGGCGAGACCACAGAAAAGGTGTGCATGGTGACACCCCGTACTCGCCACTTAAGGGGGTCGCGCTCCAAGGAAAGTTGTGCACCAAGTTACTCCTTGTATGGGTAACTTAGTCGAATGGCTTGAAGAGTAGTAGTGATGCTCAAGTGGGGGAGGCTCCAGATAGCGACACATGTACAGCTGGATGTGAGCCACGTGTCCAGAGGTGTAACCGTCAGGAGGGAGAATATGCTCAGGTATATAAGGAACACTTAAACGACTTTTGTGGTACACTTTCAGAATACTTTCTAGTACACTAAGATTCACTGCGCACGGTTCCTTGAGTTGAGATATTCTCTCTGAGTTTTTGGTGATTCCGTCACTGACTTGAGCGTCGGAGCGCGATCGGCCGCAGCGGCGCCACTTTGTTTTCTTCAGGTTATTGTGAGGAATTAGGGCGTGAGGAGCAAAGGCTAACGTGGTGCGAAGCTGATCAAGAGGAGAGACCTTTGACGTGGCAAGACTCTTGCACTCAAGTCAACCGGCAGGATCAAAGGTAATTCAAGAGGACCCACATTTGTAAGGGGACCAAATCTTTGCACTTGAACTTGAATTTTGTAGGGAAAATTGATGGAAAGCATACAACTGTTGTATCTGGACAGTGGTTGTTCAAAACACATAACAGGAGATACATCTAAGTTTGTGAACATCATCTTCAAACAAGAAGGTCATGTGACATATGGAGACAACAACAAAGGAAGAATTCTTAGAAGAGGCTCTGTAAGAGACAAAAGTATCTTGCTAATTCATGATGTCTTGTATGTGGAGGGACTAAAACACAACTTGCTTAGCATTAGCCAACTGTGTGACAAACTATTGTGAAATCTACCTTCCCAACTCAAAAGAGGTAATGTTGATTGGTAAGAGAATCAACAATGTCTATCTCTTATTTATCTCTTCTCCTTGTTCCATTGGTTGTCTTCTTTCTAAACATGATGAATCTTGGTTATGGCATAGAAGAATAACTCACATTCACATGAATCACTTAAACAAATTAGTCTCAAAAGATCTTGTGATTGGATTGCCCAAGCTTAAGTTTGAGAAGGACCACATATGTAAAGCATGTCAAAAGGGGAAACAAGTTAAAAATTCCTTCAAACTTAAAAATGTTGTTTCTTCTTCAAGACCCATTGAGCTGCTCCACATGGATTTGTTTGGCCCTTCAAGAACCATGAGTCTTGGTAGCAACTATTATGCTCTTGTTATTGTGCATGATTTTTCTAGGTACACATGGCCACTCTTCTTGGAATCAAAGAGTGATGATTTCTCTGCCTTCAAAACGCTTGCTAGAGGTTTACAAAACACAAGGAAGAACAGTATTGGCTCAATAAGAAGTGATCATGGAGGGGAATTCCAAAATGAGAAATTCAGCAAATTCTATGAGAAGACAGGGATCTTGCACAATTTTTCTGCACCAAGAACCCCTCAACAAAATGGTGTAGTGGAAAGAAAGAACAGATCTCTTGAGAAGTTAGCAAGAACCATGCTAAGTGAATCCTCCCTACCCAAGTACTTTTGGGCTGATGTTGTTAGCACCTTTTGCTATGTGATGAATAGAGTGCTAATAAGGCCAATCTTGAAGAAAACACCCTATGAACTCTTCAATGGAAGGAAGCCAAACATTAGCCACCTAAGAGTGTTTGGATGCAACTGTTTTGTTCTGAATAATGGGAAAGAAAATCTGGGAAAGTTTGATGAAAAAGCGGACAATGACATTTTCATTGGATATCCCTCAAATAGTCATGCTTATAGAGTCTACAACAAGAGGCTCATGATTGTAAAACAAATTGGTAATGTGGTATTTGATGAAGTTGATCACAAAGTCTTAAAAACCTCACAAATCAGCACTGAAGAGGATGAACAGAACATCATTATGCAGAAATTGGATTGTTGTCCAAAAAAACAACCGATTGATTCATCGAAACAACCGGTTGAAATTCTGCAGCAGGATGAGTTGCCTAAAGAATGGAGAATTCCAAGGGATCTGTCAGTGGAGAACATCATTGGGCAGATAAAGGAGGGTGTTTCTACACGTAGCTCAATCTCAAACTTTCGCAGGCACACTGCTTTTGTCTCTCAAGTTGAACCAAATTCTATTGAAGAAGCTCTTAAAGATGAAAAATGGGTGGATGCAATGCATGAAGAGTTGAATCAGTTTGCTAGGAATGATGTGTGGTTTCTTGTCCCAAAGACAGATGAGATGAATATCATTGGATCTAAATGGGTATTCAGAAACAAGCTAGATGAGGCTGGTGTGATAACTAGAAACAAGGCAAGGCTAGTTGCCAAAGGTTACAATCAAGAAGAAGGTATTGACTATGGTGAAGCTGTGAGGCTACTGCTGGCTTTTGCTTGTATGAGTGGATTCAAACTCTTTCAAATGGATGTGAAAAGTGTTTTTCTAAATGGTTTTATCAATGAAGAAGTGTATGTTGAACAACCACCGGGCATTGAGGATCATCAACATCCCAATGATGTTTCTAAGTTGAAAAAGGCATTGTATGGGCTTAAGCAAGCTCCAAGGCAGTGGTATGAGAGGCTTAGCAACTTCCTTTTATCTCATGGATATGAAAGAGGGATGATTGACAAAACTCTGTTCATCAAGAAAGCAAATTCTGAAATTATTTTGGTCCAAATCTATGTTGATGACATCATTTTTTGTGCTACCAAAGATAGTTTGTGTGAGGAGTTTGTTGCTGCCATGCAAGGTAAGTTTGAAATGTCCATGATGGGAGAGCTTTCATTCTTTCTTGGGCTGCAGGTTAAGAAACCAAAGGATGGAATTTTCCTATGCCAATCAAAGTATTGCAAAGAAATCCTCAAGAAATTTGAGATGGAGAGTTGCAAAGAAGCGATCACACCTACGCCTTCAAATTGTTATATGGATGTGGATGCTTCTGGAAAAGGGGTAGATCAAACAAAATATAGAGGTTTAATTGGTTCTTTACTTTATCTCACAGCAAGTAGACCGGATCTCATGCTTGTCGTATGTCTTTGTGCAAGGTATCCAGCAAATCCAAAGGAATCTCACTCCAAGACTGCAAAGAGGATTCTTAAATATCTCAAAGGAACAACCATTGTTGGTCTATGGTATCCTTCCTACTCTCCTATACATTTAATTGGATATTCAGATTCTGATTTTGCTGGGTGTAAGCTGGACCAAAAAAGCACAAGTGGCACTGTGGCACTTGTCATCTTCTTGGATCAAGTCTCATTTCTTGGCATAGTAAGAAACAAGCTTGTGTAGCACTTTCCACTGCAGAAGCTGAATACATTGTTGCTGGGAGCTGTTGTGCACAAATTCTTTGGCTTAAACAGCAACTTGCAGATTTTGGATTGAAGATCAGCAAGGTTCCTTTGCTTTGTGACAACACAAGTGCTATAAATCTCACTAAAAATCAGATTCAGCATTCAAGAACAAAGCACATTGAGATTCGTCATCACTTCATAAGAGATCATGTATATTCACAAAACCTTTGCCAAAAGATAGGTTTTTCTTTTTAAGAAATGAGTTGGGCATTCTTGACTCTCAAAATCTCTTTTAAACGGTTGTCTATGCATGAAGTCTACTTGTGAAGACAAATAGGGGAGAATTGGTTTCTGTGTTGCTCTACAAACTGTTTCAAACTATTTCAAACTGGTATATCTTTTTTATTTCTGTTTTTAAAGTTGTTTTTTTAATTCTGCTAACAGAAACAACCGATTGAATTGAGGAAACAACCGGTTGTTTGTCTGATATAGTTTTTGTTTTTGGCTGGTTTTCTGCTCTTGTGTTTATGCAGAAAACTAGTTGATGTATGACCATAACCTGCTATGAGAGATGCTCTGGATGACTTTTTACGGCAAGTGCACCGCGTTTGTCAGAAGTAATAATTGTCCCTAAGGGCGGATATCGATCCCACAAGGAACAGTGAATTATCGAGTACAATATTCGCTAAATATAACAATAAAAAGAGTTTGAAGTGATGATGTTGACACTGATCAATAAGAAAAAAAAAAGAATTAGTTGCTTCAATTGGAAAAATAGGATTAGGTTTCATCTCTTCCACTCTCATGTATTTTGATTAGCATCTTAATATTAAGTTCTTTGATTGAAATTGATGCCCGTAGAAAATTCATTTATATCGATCTCTCGCATATAAAATCCTTAAGAATGTTTCCTAAATATCGATCCCTCGCATATTTATAAAAACAACTTAGAATCACACTCCGACGTTAATGGTAATTAACATTTCAAGTCTATCACTAGCACTCAAATATGCTAAGTATTGATGTTTAGGTCCAAACCCTAAAAATACCTCTCAGTCAGATTTAAGATTCTTAATTTATCACGGAAAGTTAAAAGTAAAACAATACCAATAATTAATCAAGAACTGAATATTAATATATAAGATATCACCTCAATACATAAGAGTTTGAGCAGATTACTCCCAATCCCAAAGGGTAGAATTAGCCACGCATACTTCTAGCACCTTCCATTCTCCCAATTGGGTTACAATTCACTCTATGGTGTTTTTCTATCAATCTGGCACACTAAGGTTGAGCCTCTAGCCCTCTATTTATCCTAGTTTTCTAGGGTTAGGTTGTTTATTGTGTCGCGCTAATGGGCTAAATGATAAAACATAAAAAAGGCCCAATCTTTCTTTGCATCTTTTTCCATTCTGGGACCTTCTATCTTTATCTTTTTAGCTCAAATCATTCATC
Organism: Phaseolus vulgaris; assembly: GCF_000499845.2. Lineage (NCBI taxonomy): Eukaryota > Viridiplantae > Streptophyta > Magnoliopsida > Fabales > Fabaceae > Phaseolus > Phaseolus vulgaris. The sequence goes on from NC_023759.2 coordinate 16,790,935, forward strand.
TTTAATCCAAATCTCCAATCTTCCTTAGAAATCTGCAATTAACACCAAATTTGGGAATAAAATACTCTTATTCAAATAAAGATCATAAAAAATGTAAATTAGGGATTATTTTATATGTAAATTAGCAATAAATCCTCATAAGTGCCTATATTTTAATATGAAATATTACTGAAATTAGACACTTATCAGAGATGCTTTGGATTGCATAGTTTTTTGTTTTGCAGGTACAGTTTCATATTCAATCAAGATCAACACAAGCAACCAGGGATTTGTCTTCATCAAATAGGGGGAGACTATTGATCAAGAGTGATCAAGTGCTTTGAAGAATCCAAATCCTATGTGTTTGATGCAAGGCTTGTGTTGTTGTTGTGTTTAGGGAGGGTTATAGGTAGAATAGAATGTGATCCACTCCTTTGTTGAATCTAAAACTGATGTGATTTAAAACCTTTTAGATAATAAAATATTTTTTCCAACTAAGTGAAAAACAACCTGTTGTTTTGTCGAATCAACCGGTTATTTTACTCTAACGAGTTTTTGAAAAGGTTGAAAATTATTTTGTTTGGTTGACTTAACTGCCAAACCAAACAATCGGTTGTTTCGTGGTTTCAACCGATTGTTTCTTTGAAAATCCTAACATAATTCTGTTTTGGTTGTTGAATGTGCTTTAAATGATTTCCAACTAAATACACTCCTTCATTAATTGCTTTGACCAAACTTTGAAAAATATAAATGGTTTTTTTATGTTTTCAAACAAGTAAGAAATTTTTTTTTGAGTTTTTCAGTTGTGAAGAAGTTGATTCTAAGATTTGAACATTCACATCAAGCTTTGGGTTTTCAAAGAGAGTGAAATAGGATTGCAATTGTATTGATTTCAGTTTGTACTGTAAACAAGAGTAATCCGTTCTCAACCTACTGTATTTCTGGTGTTGTGTTGCCAATGAGTGTTGTGTGCTCTTAAGGTGGTCAAGATCAATACTCTTGGTGTGTTTTGCCAAAGGGAGTGTGTTTCTTGAAGGGTTCAAGGTCACTACTTTGGTGGTTTGTGTACCGTCCTGGTAGTCGGAAGTGATGGCGTGGCACCAAGCTACAGTGTAGGCGTGTTGACAAGGCGCCAGGTTGACAGAAGGGGAGGAAGTCGAGGGGCTCGTGAAGTCGCCAGTGATTAAGTTGGCGTGTTCCGATCTCCAGCATACCAGGCGATCGCCCGGTAGAAGGTGAAGTCGCCAGATGTAAACTCAAGCGACCAAGCGATTGGAGATCGCCAGAGCAAGCACATCGCCAGAGATGAAAGTGGTGCAGATTATGAAGGCGGTCGGCGAGACCACAGGGAAGGTGTACGAGGGCACCCTAACTCGCCAGTTCCAGTAGAGATCGCGCTCCCAAGTTAGCTGTGCACTGGGCAGTACCATGCATAAATAACTTAGCCAAAAAGAGAGTCAGAAGCAGCGCCCAAGTCAAGGAGGCTCCAGATGATGGCACGTGTACGACTGGATGCGAGCCACGTAGTCTGTAACTGCCAGGAGAGAGAAAGTAACCAGGTATATAAGAGTTCTCAACGAACTTTCTGAGGTACGCACGTTCAGATTACACTCTTTACGCTTGCGAGTTCTAGAGCTTACTGTGAGAGAGAACATTGCACGGTTCCTTGAGATTTCCTGAGTGTTCTTGCTCTTAGTATTTGGTGGTTCGGTCACTGACTTGGGCGTTGGAGTGCGATCGACCGCAGCGGCGCCGCTCTGTTCTTTTGCAGGTTCTTGAGGTGGATCTCGAAGAAGGACGGAGTTTCGAAGCGGTGCACGAGTCGATCCTTTGACGAGGCAGGTTCCAACGCTCTGGTCAACAGGCAGGATCAGTTTGTGTGTTGTAATCTGATTTGATTACTTAGTGGATTACCCAGTGGTTTTCTGGGGACTGGATGTAGCTCTTGGCTTAAGAGTGAACCAGTATAAACTGTTGGTGTATCTCTCTCTTATCCTAAACTCATTTAAATTCTGTTTTAAGCTTTACTAGTATAAACAACCGATTGTTTCGAAGAAATAACCGATTGTTTTTCTGTTGCTTTGCTGTTTTATTGCTTATATTCTTAGCTAACTTGATTTTTGTTCTGGATTCACACAAAGAATTTTATTAAACATTGAAAAGTTTTCAAAAACCTCTCTTAAACAATCCACCCCCTTTCTCGTTTAAGGCCATATATTCTAACAGGACTAACTAGGGGTTGAATCAGCTCAGCACAAACTTGTTGCGATAGAAACTCTTGTCGCAACTCTAGCCGCATCCGATCAGTCTCCTTTCTCATCTCCTCCATTAATTCTTCACGTATCTTAGTTTTCATTTCTATTTTGCTCTCTTGGGGGGAGGAGGATGAGTGTCGTTGTGAAACTCCAAAATATAGTTTAATTCCAACCCCTTGTCCAGCTGCACGAACACGACCACACAGGTCGTCCGATTGCCTCAACCAGAATATCATGACGACCTTCAGGAACAAAATTACCTTGGGCTTCCAAGGAATTCTGCAAGAGACAAAAATCATATCTGTTTTTAATATAATTAATGCTTTAAAATAAATGAAAAAAGGCAAAAAATAACTTACAATTTTTCAATGATAACCCTTGATTGCTCAGAACTTGGTGCACCTAACTTTTTAATTCGGACCCTCTTCTATTTTACATGGCAAAAAGGTGGTGATGGAGGAGAAGTGACCTCTGTTTCCACATTCTCAGACGACGTCCCTTGTCTAGATTGCTTATTTTCCACCATCAGTGATTGCTCAAGCTTTCGATACCCTGAACGAGACAGTACGTGCGGGGTAACATTCTTTAAAGCTATCTTTTGAGCTTTCTTCTGACGATCCTGTCATAATTGAAATAAACAAAGTGAATTAACTAATATTAACTTATTAATGTTATATAAATAAAAATGCTTAAGTAACTTCACTTACCATCCAAGCTTCGTTTTCACAACTTTCTTTAAAAAGACGTCATGTCTCTTCATCAATATGTTTGTACTTTAAACATGGACTTTCGCCTTTAAGGTCGCCAAAAATATATCTCAAAGTCAGTCTTGACTTAAAGTGACGACATTTAAGTCCGATATTGGATATATTCTTTGATTGAAGCGGTTCCAAATTAGGAATTTTAAAATTTGCCTGTAAAATAACATCACCAAATTAAAATTAATCAATGAATATTAAAAAACATTATATGATAACAATAATAATGTAAAGCTTAACAGATCGTGTTCCGATCGACCTTTGACACGTCATCCCATGAATTAATCAAAATGGAGAGCCTCTCACGAGAAACAACTCCAAGATAGCTATTAAACTCATCTGCATTAGGACCAGAAGCCACTCCAGTGTTGACGTTGTTAGAATTAATGGCTTAAACAAGAGGGGGGTGAATTGTTTACCAAAAGATTTTCGCAAAGATTGAATAAGAATGAAGCTTTATCACAAATCACAGATTAAGCAACCAAGGAAAGCAATCAAACAATGTAACGGAAACTGTTTGCTGAATTTCAATCGGTTGAAACTTCGTTTTAACCGGTTGTTTATGGTAGCAACAAAAGCATAATTAAAACAAACAGTTTACAAGGAGTGGGAGAGAGAGAGAGATTTACTCAGCCAATTTTATAATGGTTCAATCAACCTTGAGCTACATCCTAGTTCCCATAACAACCACTAGGTTCCAATAGTAACCAATCACAGATTACAATCCACACAACTACAAAGAGGTGATCTTGAAACCACAAGAACCACTCACCCTCTTTGCTACACACACCTTTAGTCAGAACACCCTCTGACTTTACAGGATTTCAACACACTCTAAGAGTTTAAAAACGTACAAATACAAGAATCATGAAAGGAATAGATTACACTTGAGTTTTTAGGAATCAGAAAGCTCCTATGATCAAACCACGAACCAGTGCACAACTATTTAGCAATCTTGCAAACTTTTGAAAAACTTCTTTCAAAATCAATCTCAATCTCACTATATTTGACATTTAACTTGTGCTTTTTGTTTTAAAAGAAAAACCATATTTATGGCTCTCAAAACTAGCTGTTCTAGGCAGCATTTATGAGCCAAAACAATTTTGATTCACTTCCAAAACAGATTAATAGGTTTTCAAAAAGCTGTTATGAAATGACACAATCAACCGATTGAAAAGACGTTTTAACCGATTGAATTGGTTAGGCAGTTATTTAACCAAGTCAAACACATTTTTAAAACCTTCAAACAAGCTAAGTAACAAACAACAGATTATTTAGAGGTTTCAACCAGTTGTTTTTCTCTTTGCTTAGAAAAACACTTTTCTCTTTTCAAATAGATTGATCAAGCTTGTGCAAGGGACTAGGAATGATCTTTACAAGGATTCTAAACAACCTAGACTAAGCCCAAATCAAAACCAGCACAGCTACAACCTTCACCATAGATTTGAAACATCAAATCTCCCATGTTCTACAGACGTCAATGTCAACACGTGTCGTCTCACCAACAACACATTTCAATGCAAGACGCTTCAATCTAGTAGGTTTTCTACTGTCTCGTCCGGATCGGGATCTGATTGGAGTCTAATCGTCATCCATATCTATGTTAAAAAAATTAGGTAACAAACATTAGCTAATCGACATCGAATTAAAATCATATAAAACAAATACATAAAATTCTAAATGTGTATTATCAAAAATATTTCTAAATTTATTACCATACTGGGTTGAATGTTCATATGTAAATTCCTTCACTGCGGTATTTATGGGTTGCATGTACATCATCAAGTACATCATCATCTTTATTAATTATCATTGGTGTGAATGATGGGGGTCACCATTTTCAATATCATGTATGGCCTCCCTTTGCTTTTTCCCGTGTAAAACGACATACCAATGTTCTGACATAGGATCTTTCACGTAGAAAACCTGAGATGCTTGTTGAACCATTATAAATGGCTCAACAAAATTTAGTGTAGTCAACCTCCCATATCTCTTCTATAAACCCATAATATGCCATTAATCCAAGTACTAGATTTGTGTTTTTCGAAGTCGAAAACTGCATTGACTCAACTTCAATAGTAACACTAGAATTTTGAATTGTACTCTTTCCATCCATAGACTTCGTGTAAAATATACAATTATTCACTTTGTACGCTTTACAAGAAATGACATCAAACTTCAATCCAGTAGCCAACCAGGTCAAGGTCTTCGATGCCGTTGAATCCTTTAACACCTTGTCTTTAAACCAAGGCATGAAAGTTCTATTATGTTCCATCAAGACCCATTTCTCTACTTGTCTTGGGTTATTTGCCTTCACAATGGCTTTATGAGCTTCTATGTAAGGTATAACTTCATCTATGTTATTCAATATATACAAATGTGCTTGCAATACTTCTAATTGAGATTTGCTTACAATATTCATACCACATAAACATTTAATTGTAGAACGTCTGTGGTGCCATGAATTAGCTGGAAGACCTATTGGATTTGCTTTTGACATGTACTCTGAACAAAATTCAATACTTTCTTCAGTTATGTACCTTTCAATCATTGAAGCTTTTGGACTATAATGATTTTTCACAAAACCTTTCAAAATTTTCATATACCGCTCAACAAGATACATCCATCTTAAGTACACTGGTCCACACAATCTAACCTCTTTTACCAAATGCACCACTAGATGAACCATGATGATACAAACCAAAGCAAACAACAGATGACTAAGGACAAATCAAGCACCTCACAAAAAGATCATTCATCTCAATATACAAAGTCGGGCCCCACCAAACCTCGAGGAAGCATCAATAGAAGAAGAAGCTACAAACCAAAATATCATAAGTTCTTCCTGCTGGTCTTCTTAAATGTTTAGAAAATGTTGTAAATAAGTTGGGTTCATTTAAGGGTCCAAATAGTAGAAATAAGCTAGAACAAAGTGCTTTTAGTATAATAGGGAGTGTGGGTAGCATTTTAGCTTGTTCCTAGCCCATTTGGAAGCATTTTGACCTAGTTTCTAGAAGGACAAGCCAAGGATACGGGATTGACTTAGTCAAACCCTAAGGCTGCCCATTTTTTCCCTTTTCCCATCTTACCCCTTTAGCTTATTCTCCAAGGCTCCTTCATTTATAAATAGAAGGCCTACCTAGTGTATTTTACAACTTGAATGAAATAGAGAAAAGTTACTCTGCACATTTTTGTGTGTGAATGATTAGTGAGGCTTGTCCTCTTAGTCTTATCTTGTGAGTTTTGAGAGCTCTCAAGTGGCGGCATCCTTCACTTATCTTGGAGTCATTTCACCATCCAAGTGGCGTGCAACCATTCTCAATTCCATTTCTCGTAAGCTTCCTTTTCCTTCCATTATCATTTCATTCTATTCATAAACATGTTCTTATTTTGCTTCCTTGTGTCTATTCGGTTTTTACATGTTGCTCTTGTTTTCCTTATGTAATTCCGCACCATATCTTGTCATTATCTTCACATTATAATTGTCTTTTTCCTTTTGCCTTTGTGAAATAAATCTTCACATCTACTTAACCACTTGTTTTCCTTAGGTTTTCACTATTAATTGTTTAACAAACTCAATCATAAATCTAAAGTGTCACCTAAATAAACAATCCTAAAATCAACTCACATCACATGATGTCAAAAAAAGATGGAGGAAAAACATCTCCAGTTCACACAAGTTAACAACAATTTCATTTTGAAGTTCATCTATTTTTGATGGATCAATGACTTTACAACAGATGGAAGAGAAGAATGAGCATAAACGGGTTATGGTATGTCTAACATTTTTTAGTAAAATTACACGAATAGCTACCGGCAACAATTGTTGCATTAAGATGTGCCAATCATGAGAATTCAACCCAATTAACTTCAAATCTTGCATTGACATTAGGCTCTTCACATTTGAGGAATGTCCTTGTGGCACTTTCACATCCTTTAGACATTTATAAAAACTAAGTTTTTCATCTTTTGACGTGGTGTAACAGTCTGGGGGCAAATATGTACTCTTACCCATGTCTATGGGTGCCAACTTGCCTCGCATGTTCATCTCAATCAAATCTAAATGAGCATTTAGACCATCCTTCGTCTTCCCGTTAATGTTAAGAAGTGTAGCAGTTAAGCTATCAACATGCATTACAATTATACAATGTCTGACTTCTAACCTTGACTAGTACGAAAGATCAAAGAAGATTGATTTTTTCTTCCAAATGTTTGTCACAGATGACTTTTTTTTTACTTACCGAAGGTGTGGTCTATGTTATTTACCTTTTCGTAAACCTCAACACCAGTTAATGGAGTTGGTGGACCACTAGTCTCTTGGTGTCCATTAAAGACTTTTTTCAACCTCCGGTAAGGATGATGACTTCTAAGAAACCTACGACGCCGAAGATATACTGTCTTCCTTCCATGTTTCAATCGTTGAGAAGCAGTGTCTTCTTCGCATATTGAACATGCTTTATGACCCTTAACACTATAACTTGATAAGTACCATATGCCGAAAAGTCATTGATGGTGCAAAATAACATGGCATGAAGCTGTTGAACCAAGTGGTGTTCAAGCTTTGAAGAATCCAAACCCTTTGAAGGATGTTGAAGACTAGGCTATGCTTATTGTTGATGAGCTGTCTTAGATAGGATCTGGGGTAGATTTTTTTGTAATCCACTCTTGATTGAATCCAAAGCATACGCATTCTCAATCTTTTTAAAGAGAAAAGTGTTTTTCAAACTAAGTGAAAAACAATCAATTGTTTTGTCGAAACAACCGATTGTTTTATACTTAGGTGTTTTGAGAAAAGGTTGAAAACTGTTTTTCAAATGGTTGAGCTGTTAAAACCAAAACAACCGATTGATTCGAAGAAACAACCGATTGTTTGTTTTGGTACCATAATAGAAAAATGGTTTGTGCTTTGACTGAGCATTAAATGTTTTTCTAACTGATTACGCTCCAGTTTTTAATGCTTTGACCAATCTTTAAAGGAAATTAATAGTTTGTTAAGATTTGATAACAAACAACAATCTTTGATAAAAAACAGTAAAACAGATTTGAGTTTTAACAAGATTCTGATTTTCAAGGAGTTGAGATTGCTTAAGAGATTCAGATTGATCAAATAGTGTGAGATAGGATTTCTGCTTGTATTGATTTCATATTTGCTTCTGTAACAAGTGTAATCCTTGTATCTATTGAACAAGACTCTTTTGTGTGTTTGCTGAGAAGTGTTGTCTGTTCTTGAGGGGATCAAGATCAGCATTCTTAGTGTTGGTGTGTTGGCCAAGAGAAGTGTGTGTCTTGAGGGGATCAATGTCACTTTCTTGGTTGTGTTGTAAGTGATATAGGTTTGATTGCTTAGTGGAATTTCCTCAGTGGTTTCTGAGAAGACTGGATGTAGCTCTGGGTTTAGAGTGAACCAGTATAAACATCTGTGTGCATTCTCTCTATCCTTAATCTCTTTAAATTCCGTTTTGATATTTTCAAACAAGTATAAACAACCAATTGTTTCTGTGAAACAACCGAGTGTTTTTCTGGTGCTGTTGTTTTTTCTTGTTGTTTTGGCAAATTGAATTCCTTATCTTTTGTTTCTTAAAGTAATTTCATTCTTGACTTAAAAGTTTTCGAAATCCGTCTTTAAACTATTCACACCCCCCCCCCCCCGTCCTCTAGTTTAAAGCCATCCACCATCCATTCTAACAATTGGCATCAAGAGCTTGGTTCTTGAAATTTATTCAAGTGTGATCCTAAAACTGTTTTTGATGGCTGATAGACTACCTTTTGGGGAAGGTGCTTCAATCAACACACCACCTCTGTTTTGTGGTTTGAACTACCAATTTTGGAAAGTGAAAATGAAAATCTTTATGGAATCACTTGACAAAGGAATTTGTGATGCAATTGAAAATGGTCCTTTTGTCCCAAAGTTTGAAAAAGATGGATCTTTCATTGAAAAGCCATGGTCTCAATGGACTGATTCAGAAAGCAAGAAGGCCAAATTCGATTGCATTGCCAAAAATATAATAACCTCTGCTTTAAATTCTGATGAGTTTTTCAGGGTCTCTCAATGCAAATCATCAAAAGAGATGTGGGACACCTTGGAGGTAACTCATGAAGGTACGAATGAGGTAAAGAGAGCTAGGAAGCATACTCTAATCCAAGAGTATGAGATGTTCAGAATGCTCAAAGGTGAAATAATTGATGAGGTGCATAAAAGATAGGTATGGAAACAAGAAATCTAATCATTTTAATTCAAATAACTATACTTGTTTTGGTTGTGGTGAGCAAGGTCACATAAAGGCAGATTGCCCAAACAAAAGCAAGGAGAAGAAGTCTAGCAACAAGGAAAAGAAGAACAAGACAAAGAGAGCCTACATAGCTTGGGATGAAAATGAAGTATCATCATCAAGCTCTTCATCAAGTGAAGATGAGAAAGCAAACAACTGTTTGATTGCAGAAGATGATAATGAATCCTGTAGCTCAAGTGAGGTAAGTTCATGTGCTTCTTTAAATGAACAAAATTATAGTGAATTGCTTGAAGCTTTTCAAGAAACTCACGATGAAGCTAATCGATTGGTACTTTCAAACAACCGATTGAAAGAACTTAACAGCTGGCTAGAAAAGAGAGTGAAAGCACTTGAAGATGAGATTGAAAAATCCAAAAATGATTTCAAAAATCTGGAAACACATTTCAAAAATTCTTCTTGCAAGTGTGACACTCTCATTTACGAAAATTGTGAAAATCTTGAGAAAAAGGTGCATTATCTTGTTGATACTGTGGACAAGCTTTCAAAAGGAAAATCTAACTTTGAGAATGTCTTGGCATCTCAAAATTGTGTTCTTGGAAAGGCTGGTTTAGGCTTTAATCCACAAAACAAAAAAGATAAGTTTTCAAAGAATTTTTTAAGAAAGCCAGTAAAACAACCGATTGTTAAGTCGAAACAACCGGTTGTTACATGCTTTTATTGCATGAAAAGTGGCCATTCGGTTAGATTCTGCAAAATAAGAAAGTTTTCTATTCCCAGGGGCTTCATGAAATGGATTCCTAAAGGATGTGAGGTTCCAAATGAGAAAAAGAAATCAATTGGACCCACATTTGTGAAGGGGCCAAATCTTGTTGCTTGAACTCATGCTTGTGCAGGAATTCTAAAGAAGTGTGAAGGACTGAGTCATCTGATCAAGTTCTTGGAAGAAAAAGACCAGCATTGAAGCTGAATCAATGTTCTGCATCTGTCCAAAGGCCCTCAACAGTTAAAAGAGGCTTCTTGATCACAAAGCACATGGCTCATTGAAAGAACAACATAAAGGATAAAACCTTCCTTTTCTCTGTTCTTAATTTCTGTTTTTAAGTTCTTTTTCATGTTTAAATATCTTCTTTAAAATGGTTAACTTCATCTGCTTTGAACTCTTTCTGCTCATGGTTAAAATTCAAAATCAGTTTTAACTGCTGCAGAAAAACAACCAATTGTTTCCTCGAAACAACCGATTGTTTTGAGCCTGACAGAACTGTGAAGAAATCAATTTAATTTCTATTTTGAATTTCTATCCGTTGCAGATCAATTTAAAGAGAGAATCCTTGGTCAATGAACCTATGTTGAAAGCTTATCACGTTCAGAGAGAAGTTACAACAGTCATAAAGGAATATATTCCAAAATCTTGGAAATTCAAGAGCCTTAATGAGTAGTCAAAGATCACATGTGAAGACCATGTGATTTTCAGCTTTTTCTGACATTTTTTGTGCAGGGCAGGGTCAAGGCCTCTCTCTCTGAAAATCTGGTACCCACTCAAGTCATTGAATGCTTTTTAATTCTATTACTGCTATAAAATATGTTGCAGCTGATCTCTTCCACAAGAACAACCAATTGCAACATCTCTTGCAACATCTCTTGCAAAATCTGTGAGTGAGCTTTTCTCTGTTTTCTTCTCTGCCATCATGGACTCAACTCCTCCCACCTCAAAGAGAGTCAAAACCAGAGCTGTAAGGTCTAGAGGAAGGCTAGAAGGATGGTTTTCTGGAGACAATGATCTAATTGAGAGATATAGGTTTGAAACCAGCACCAAAGTGATAAACAACCCCAAGGTTATGTGCTTTGATTGGCTTAAAAGCCAAAACTGGATAATGTAAGGAGGTTGCTCAAAGATCAATCTCTCAGAAAGTTCTTGGAAATGAAGGGAAACATCTACCTAGATTTGGTAAGGGTTTTCTACACAAATCTCAAGTTTGAGGGAAACAACCTAGTTTCTCATGTAAAAGGTGTAGATATGGAGATTACACATGAGGTGTGGGCTGCTGTTGCTGGTCTAAAGTACTCAGGCCTCGGGATTAACAAGGGAAACCTTGGAGTAGTGGAGGATTTCTACAAAATCCATACTACAAGAGTTGCTTGAAGAACCAACATGCACAAGTTAGGACTTGCTCGGTTGGAGGCTTAAAGCTTGATGAAAGGTTGCTAGCCCTCATTATGACTTGGATTCTAACTCCAAGGGGGAGCAATCATTTTGTTCTTACTGAGGAGGATCTGGTGTACATCTTCTGCATTATGAAGAAGATCAGAATTAATTGGATCCACATCATCAAAGAGCACATGCAAAAGGCAATGAGGTTAAGTGACTATCACTATCCATATGTTGTTTTGGTTTCTAAATTTCTACTCTATTTTGAAGTGAACCTAGAGGATAAAACATCTGAGTTGGTCAAGTCAACTCAAGAGTTGAACAATGGATCTCTCAGCAAACCCTTTGAAGGATGTTGAAGACTAGGTTGTGCTTGTTGTTGCTGAGCTGTTGATGTGAATGTAACTACAAGAACACGTGATTCTTGACATTCTTAGGAGCAACTTGAGCTGGATTTGAAAGGCACTTTACTTTAGAATTGGATCAATGTTCTAAATTCAAGAACTCACCAAAACTTAGCACCAACCAAGACTCATATGGAAGTCCATGTATTGTCAAATTGAATCAAACACAAGGAATGAAGAACAAGAATTAAAAACTGGACAGAATTGAAAAGCTAAGCTACTGCACCAAACAGAATCAAGGAAACAATGCTGGAAACACAAAATTAAACAGTAGAAAATGAAGTAAAACTCTAGGAATCAAAAACTACCGAATGGAAAATTGAAGAAAAAGGAAGAAGAACACTTATAGGAAGATGCTTGCTGGATTTTGAGAATTGGAAGAAGCCATTCACGCCACTTGGAACCTTGAACCAAGATAAGTGATGGAGTGCCGCCACTTGAAGCTCACCATTGCTCACAAGATAAGGCAAAGGAAGAAGAAGACTCAAGACTCACAATTTCTCTCCAAATTTGAGTATAGTCTCTCTACTATAAAATTCCAATCTGAATTGTGAAGGACCTAAGCCCTCCTTTTATAGGAGTAAGGGCTGGTCATTTACATAGCTTATTCCCTAAGCTACCCAAAAAATTCCTAAGATCACACCCCCCTTACTAAGCTCACTCCCCAAGCTTCTAGAATTTGCTAAACTAAAGCCTGAAGATGCTTTTACAAAAGAGGTGTCTTATGTTTCCCTCTAAGCACCTTTCTAAACATTATTCTATATTATTTACAATTTAAAAGAAACTATAAAGAGAGATATTTAATATGAAGCCTATTATTTAAGAGTTTGTAGACTTCTTTATCTTTAGGCTTGATCTTCTCTTTGACTTCTTTTAATTTGTGAGAAGACTAGAAGGAAGAACTTCAAATGTGTAGGTGAAAATCCTCTTCCTTCATTAATAAAATCCTCTCCTAGTGGATATCCATCAGCTGTCTTAGATAGGATCTGGGGTAGATTGTTTGTAATCCACTCTTGATTGAATCCAAAGCATACGCATTATCAATCTTTTAAAAAAGAAAAGTGTTTTTCAAACTAAGTGAAAAACAATCAATTGTTTTGTCGAAACAACCGATTGTTTTATACTTAGGTGTTTTGAGAAAAGGTTGAAAACTGTTTTTCAAATGGTTGAGCTGTTAAAACCAAAACAACCGATTGATTCGAAGAAACAACCGATTGTTTGTTTTGGTACCATAATAGAAAAACGGTTTGTGCTTTGACTGAGCATTAAATGTTTTTCTAACTGATTACGCTCCAGTTTTTAATGCTTTGACCAATCTTTAACTCATGAAGGTACGAATGAGGTAAAGAGAGCTAGGAAGCATACTCTAATCCAAGAGTATGAGATGTTCAGAATGCTCAAAGGTGAAACAATTGATGAGGTGCATAAAAGATAGGTATGGAAACAAGAAATCTAATGATTTTAATTCAAATAACTATACTTGTTTTGGTTGTGGTGAGCAAGGTCACATAAAGGCAGATTGTTTTGGTTGGTTGATGTAGCTCTGGGTTTAGAGTGAACCAGTATAAACATCGGTGTGCATTCTCTCTATCCTTAATCTCTTTAAATTCAGTTTTGATATTTGCAAACAGGTATAAACAACCGATTGTTCTGTGAAACAACCGAGTGTTTTTCTGGTGCTGTTGTTTTTGCTTATTGTTTTGGCAAACTGAATTCCTTATCTTTTGTTTCTTAAAGTAATTTCATTCTTGACTTAAAAGTTTTCGAAATCCCTCTTTAAACCATTCACCCCTCCTCTAGTTTAATGCCATCCATTCTAACAGAAGCTTGAAAGTTTCATTAGTAAATGCGTCAAAAATACTTCAACACCCTAGTCCCACATTAACTTCAAATCTTCAATTAAGGGACTTAGATAAACATCTATGTCACTCCCTGGCTATTTCGGACCGAATATCATCATAGACAACATCATGTATTTTCGCTTCATGCACAATCCAGGAGGTAAGTTGTAAATAACTAGTAAAATAGGCCATGAACTATGATTTGTGCTCATATTACCAAACAAATTCATTCTGTCTATAGCTAAACCAAGTCAGATATTTCTTGATTCTTTACCAAACTCTGGAAACTCATCATCAAATTTCTTCCACTGAATAGAATCAGCTGGATGTCGGTACATGCCATCACATTTCCTCTCATTTGCATGCCATCTAAGATTCTTAGCATTGTTTGGGTTTGCAAACAAACGCTTCATCCTTGGAATGATGTGAAGATACCACATAACCTTCATTGGGGGTCCATGCTTTTCTATATCTTCAATAGTATCATCATCTTTTTGTTTCAACTTATAACGTGATAACCCACACCTCAAACAACTTTTCAACAATTCAAAATCTTTCCGGTATAATATACAATCATTAGCACATGCATGTATCTTTTTATACTCCATACCCATTGGACAAAGAATCTTTTTTGGCTTCATAATTACGATTAGGTAGAGTATTTCCCTCTGGAAGCATATCCTTCAACAACTGAAGCAATTTTGTGAAGCTTTTATCAGTCCATCCATTTATTGCCTTCAAATTCATCAATCTTAACACCGCCGACAACCGTGTGAAGTTATTTTCTCCAGGATACAATGGAGTCTCTGCATCGCTCGACATACTTCCATATCTATGCGCTTCTACAAAAGACTGAGCTCCCACATCACAAATCATGTCCTCCAATCGATCATCATCTACATCATCATGTACTGCATCATCCATGATGGACCCCACATATTCTTCAGTTACAGAAACACGTGATAAATTTAACAATTCACTATGCCATGTCCAAGTTTTATAAGATCGAAGAAACCCATCACATAGAAGGTGTTCCCTCACTATCTTAACATCCAGTATCCTTTCATTTAAACAATTAACGCACGAACACCTGATCTTTGCATCATGAACAATTTTGCGAAGAGAATTAATCCAATTTCGATTCATTCTATTTTGAAATAATCATTCAGGTGTTTTTTAATCAGTGTTCTATCTCACGCGATTGTCGAGGGTCGAACACCCCCGGACTCAATACCAGCACGTATCAATTGTCGAGGGTGGAACACCCTCGGACTCAATACAAACACGATAATTCTATTCTAAACTAACAACTAACATAATATAAATTAAAATTAAAATAAACACTAAATAATATAAATTTTAAAAAATACAAATTATAATACATAAAAAAGATAATTCGTAACATTAAAAAAAATCAAAAAATAGAAAACATCACCAACCTTGTGTGTGAAGGCAACGTTGCCAAGAGTGGCACGACAGTGGACGCGAAAGCAGCAACGGAGCACACAAGAAACAAAGAAGAACCACGAAGGCAATGCAACAGTATCAATGAAGTTGTATCAATGAACCCACGAAAAAACATATATACATTGGTGAAAAAGAAAGAGAGCTCAGAAACTTACACAGGCACGAACGCGTATCAATGAAGTTGCAAGAAGAGAGGAACGTGAAGCGCAAATGCGAGCAGAAGTGCAAACGCGAAACGCAAAGAGGAGAAAGAAAGTAAGAAAGAGTAAGTGGCGCGCTTCTGAAGTTAGGGTAAAAATGATTTACGAGTGCGGCTATTACAAATAGCCGCATTTGTAAATGAACTTAATTTCAAAAATGTCACCGTTGTGTTTGTTCATAAAGTCGCACTTAATAAACAGTAGTTGTTTCTACATTTTGCACTAGTGATGTTTTAATTAATTATACTTGTAGGTATTTATCTATAGTATGTATTAATGACGGGAAACATGATGTTTACAAATTCATGGATCCCCAATTAGTTAATC
The DNA here is from genome assembly GCF_000499845.2 of Phaseolus vulgaris. Lineage (NCBI taxonomy): Eukaryota > Viridiplantae > Streptophyta > Magnoliopsida > Fabales > Fabaceae > Phaseolus > Phaseolus vulgaris. The sequence goes on from NC_023759.2 coordinate 16,806,542, forward strand.
TTATGGGAAATAGGAAAGTTGAAACCCAAACATACATCACGAACTCTCTAGTTACAGGGGGAAAAAGTATGTTTATCCCCTTATATTAATGAGTAAGTACAACTTTTAAGTTGTCAATTATTAGTATTCCATCAGTTGTACTTATATTAATGGTTTTTTCAATGCAGGTGTCACTGACAGCTACTTGTGATATCTCTAAATGGTCACCTTGTTGCGTGGTTCTGCTCATTACACTGAAGCAAATAGTCCATTGGTAATTAAATTATTAACTTGCGTCATTTTATTACTTAAATGTTTCCTAACTTGTGTTTTTTTATTATGTAGCTCATATAGTGGATATAACATTCTGAGAGGTCGACCAATTGCAAAGTCCCAGAAGCTTACATGGTTGCACCTAAAGGTTATTTTTAATTTTCATTAATTAATTTCTTATTTTATTTTGTTTGTGAAATAAATATCTTTATGAAGTCTTAATTAATATTCAATTTAGTGCAATAAACAATTGGAAGGATATGAGTGTGGCTATTATATAATGCATTGGATGACTATCATTGTACGAGTTGACATTGATAGAAGTTGGGACTAGGTAATCACATTTAACTAATTCTTTATATAAAATAATTTCTACTTTATGGATTAATTTCAACTTATTTTTTGTTACAATATTTTATGGATGTCTCACCACTTAATTCCAAATCAATGGATTGAGGAAACTTTAGGAGACATATTATCTTAACTTCTACAACTCTGTTATATATGATGATTTTTGGATTAATTAAATCTTAGGTTGTATAGTACTATTTTCAATTTATGTATTTTTAGTGTATACACATTTTTAGCATACGGTTTAAAAAAATTTAAACATATTTGATTACTTTCGGTGAATAGAAATTTGATTTCTTTACATATTCTACTTTTTTATGAGTATTTTATAGTATTTATATGTTTTACTAACATATATTTGCATCTAGTTGGGGCTTACTAAATTATAGATTAACAAAGAAGAGGAAATGAACTAAACAAATTGTACTAAAAAAATTTTAATATAGACAACGATTCATACTAAAATCGTAGTTTATATAGCCATATATGTACAAAACTGTCATCTATAAACGTTTTCTACTCTATTTTTTTTTGTTGCACATAGATATAAACTATGCTTTATCTAAAAATGTAGTCTATAAGTATAATTATAGGCGACGATTGTTTTCTAGAATCGTCTTCTATGTGAAATTTATAGACGACATCATTGTCTATAACATGTATGTTTAGACGATGGCTCCATATACAATGATTGTAAATTCGTCATACTACTCAAATAATCATAGCCTATGAGCCTTTTTATCGTAGTGATATTTTTGAAATACTATTTTAGAATAAGTTTTCCAATTTTAAAAGATAATGCAAAAAATTTAAAAGAGAAAAATGTATTATAAACATTTTTAGATGAGAAAAGTGTAAAAGTAAAACAAAATCAATTTTTTATAACTTAAAGTTCATTTATAAAAAGCTAATTGTAGAAGTTATTTTAATTAGTTTGATTTCAAAAAAAAACATTTTTACTTTATATATAAATTAATGTTAACTTATGAAGAAATTAACTTTTCTTTCTCTTCTATTTTTTTTCTTTCAAAAGAGTTTATAGAAGTTTTGATGACTGTTATTATTAAGATTTCGTAGAATAGATTTTAATACATTTATGCCGTTAGGATTTAAAATATTTTAAAGAAAGGTATAGATTTAAAAAAATAAAATAGAATTTCATAGATTTTTAGAAAAAGAATGAAAATTACAAGAGTTAATGAATAAAATACAAAGTTTGGACAATAAACGTAAAACTAATATTTGTTTACATTTTAATAGTAAATTGGTTTTAACTTCATGTCTTCCTATATTCCTATATTAGCCTTTTTATTATGCACTAACATGTTTTCATTTCAGTTTTTGGGTAGGGTTTGAATGGTAAATTTTAAATTATGGTCTTAGTTAATAATATGAATATAGAAAGATATATATGGTTAGAGTAACGGTTTGTGATAGAAAAAGTTAACACGACTGCACACAAATTTCTTTACCGCCTTAATAAGGAAGGAATGGATTATTTGTGATAGATACAAAGTATAACAATTTAAAAAAGAAAAAAAAATCATGATAAAAAAATTATATGAAATCCATCAAAATTCTTCTTAAAATATTATTCATTAAGTTTTGCATAATTTAGAATACCATAAAATTTCTATGTTTTAAAAAATATTAAGTGAACATCATCAAATTTTATTATTATTACCTACTTAAAAACATTTAGATTATCTTAAATTAAATACTAGAAAAAATTATATCATTTAAGAGTTTTGATTAAGTATAAAAAATTTCTTATAATTTTTTTAAAAAACCCTTGAAATCTCATAATCGAATACACTCCCCTACTATTTTTATGAATTAAAAAACATAAAGTAAAAACAATACTTCCATTACTATTCAAAAATAAGAATATATATATAATATATTCCGATATAGTAGATATTAAGTATGTTAAATAATATTATTAAAATTAATCATAATTTTTTTTTTTTAAGATCTAGAAAATTACTTTAGAGTAGAAGTGGTATATTTTAAATGACATTTGAATATTTTATTATTAAAATAAAAAGAACATATAAATAAAAAATTCAGTTATTCAGGTTTCATTTCAAAAAAATCATCATCTCTCTAGAAATTTATTTTTCCTTTCCTCTCCCTTCTCAAGATTCTAACATCCTCACACATCAGTTTGACGATTGGAGTCTGTCATTAGACTCCTGACAACGATATCTACAAGACTCCCCGATCAGAATCTCTGATAGAGTAATTTCAATTTTACTCTTCTCTTTGAGTTAAATTTTGAACTTGTAGATCTATCTCAATCTAAATTTACACATGTGACCCTTTTAACTTTGAGATTAGTCTTTGTTAGCTCAGAGTCCTAGTGGTATAGTTAGATTTTTTATTAGGACTCTGTGGTGCAGGTTAAGCTACTCTTGAAGCTTTTGGTAGATTTGGAGCTTAGTCAACATCTGCTCAAGTAAAGGTAGGGGAAGCTAGTTTAAAATTTTCAATAGAACCCTAGGCTAAAAGATCTGGATGTGGGGGTGACGTGGTCACTAGTTCCAAATTTCGTTGCATGATTTTTTTTTTTTAGTAAATTGTAATTTGATTGAAATTGAAAGTGTTGTGATTGAGAATTGATGGTTTGATATTAAATGATTTTGATTTAAAAATCATATATATGTACAGATTGACATAATAAAGCAATGATTTAATGAGAGTGCTTGTATAATTCTGAGCCGGAACTGTCAATGTAATGTGTAGATTTATAAATTTATGAAATGAATGAATTGTTGGTTTAGAATCTAATAGGTATAACAGGTTTATGCAGAAATTTTCTGCATATCTCGCTCAAGCGAGACCTAGGATGAAATTTTGGGTGCTCCCGAGTTGAATCTTACTCAAGAGAGAGAATTTTCGCTTGAGTGAGACTCATCGCTCAAGCTAGATTCTCTAGAAAAAAAAAAACTTAAAACTTTTAGTTTTGCTTTTGAAAGCCTAATGTATTATTGCTTATTGTTTTAAGTAAAAATTCTAAATCTTATTTTTTTTAAAAAATAAATAATTAAAGGAACTTAGTTATGTTTTTCATTTTGAGATATATTTGAATTATTTAGAAAAGTTTAAAATATGATATGATTGAATGATGCATTGATGTGTTACATGAGGTATGGAATGGTGTGAAAGTGTGATGAAGACATAGTATTTTCAGGAAAGGAAATACTGTGTTGAGATTGTTGTTAGGGTGTATTGGTTTGTCAAGCCCGTAATGAGACATCCTAACTCTACTAATATAATGGAATCACATAGATGAAGTTATTCAGTTGGTGAGAGTCGATGGAGGTTCATATGACTTTCTCTGCAGTTTGAAATATAATCTGGTCTTTCAATTCATATGGATTTACCCTGTCATACGAGAAAATGATGAGATATTGAGATGTTATGCGCATGGCTGTGTGGATTCACAACGAGTAGTATGACAGGTGTAGGTCCCAGGATTCTAATTTCAATACACGAGTCTTCTAGAAGTATAGTCAATTGTCTATGTGTTGTGCATCAGTAGAAGTCTGACATGAGAAAGATGAATTGTGAATTTCTTTGATAGACAATTGATGGTTATGTGAAATGCTTGAGAATTGATTACTTTATGTGGATGTTTAAAGTTATAGTTATATTAGAAGTTTTTAAAAATAGCTAGTTTACCTTTGATGGAGATCAAGATCAAGAAGAAATAGAAGCCAATATTCAAGGACAAGAAGAGGTAGAGGCCCAAGTTGTAGACGCTCAAAGAGTCATTAGCCCACCTCAGAGACTTACAAGGAGCAAGTTCAAGGAATTAGGAAATAGTGGAAGGTTGTTTTCTCTTTTTATAATATCTTTTGTTTCAAAAGGTGCTTAGAGGGAAACATTAGACACCTCTTTTGTAAAAGCATCTTTAGGCTTTAGTTTGGGGAGTGAGCTTAGTAGGGGGCGTGAGGTAGGAGTCTTTTAGGTAGCTTCTAGAATAAGCTTTGTAAATGACCGGCCCTTGCTCCTATAAAAGGAAGGCTTAGGTCCTTCATAATTCAGATTTGAGAAATTGATATAGCAAAACTCTCCCAAATTGGTGATAGAGTGTGTGAGAACTTGTCTTCTCCTCTTCCTTGTCTCATCTTGAGTGCCTTGGTTCTCTCAAGTGGCGGCATTGCTCACTTATCTTGGAGCCTTCACACTTCAAGTGGCGTGACCATCAACCAAGCTTTTCATTCTCATAAGTTCCTCTCTTCTTCATCTTTTCATTTCATTTCCATTTTCATACAAATTCAAAAACAGGTCTAGGTTCCTTCTATTCGGTGTTTTTGAGTTCAAATTCATATAGTGTTCGGTTCTTGCTCTCTTTTGTTGGATTCAAGTGTTTCTTCTTCATTTTCTCTTAATTTGTTCGGTGCAATTCAGTTTTCAAGCTTTTTAATCGGTGTTTTTGTTTTCTTAACTCTTTTAATCGGTTCAATTGGTAAGAAATGGATCTTCCATGTGAGTTTGGTGTTTGGTGCAAGTTTTCGTTAGTTCTTGAATCATAGAACATTGATCCAATTCTATTAAAAGTGCCTATTCATTCTCCAACTCAAGTTGATTCCATAAAATGTCAAAGAATCATCTATACCTTGCTAGTGGAATCATATCATGTGGTATCTAGAGTTTAGGTTTGTTCTTGTTTAATTTTGAGTTGTGTTGCACTTTTATTTCAAGAGCTCTATAATTCTTGTTGTTTATCTTTCTGTTTTTTAGGCTTACTTTTGAGTTTTATTGCTGTTTTCTTAATTGTGCCTATCATGTGTTTGTGTCTTTTCCTTTTTGAATCCTTTTAAGTTTTGTCATAGTCATGTTTTTCCAAGAATGTTATCAATTCCTTGTGTTCCTTTTATTGTAATTTTTGTTTCTTGCTTTGGTGTAATACAGTTTTTCTGAACTTGATTCTTCATACTTGTATTTTAGATCTATACAAGTTCTTATACAACATTTCTATTATGTCTTTGCTAGTTCTTAATTCTGTTTTTCATTCATATTAGGATTCCTCTGTTCTTCAGAAATTGTGCTCACTGTTTCGATTTATTGCAATTGATTTACTTACTGGAAAATTCTGAAATTCTGGATTTGTGTTCTTCAAAGTGTTATAAAAGAGTAGAAAAAAGAAGTACTTCAAAATTCAAAGTACAAAAAAAATGATAAATCAAAAACAAAAAGTGTGCAATTCTGCCGAAAAAAATACAGTAATCTGGCAGCGATTTTAGAAAATTTATCTCAATTAATTGGCTTACTTTTTTTAAGTAATTCCAGTGCCATTGTTGAGTAAGATCTTAAACTTTCTGTGGTTAAAATTTCATAATCCAGTTCGCTTTATATCATTCCAGATAAATCGGTGAACATCAAGCACAATTTGCATAAAAAAAAATTTCAGTAGTTCTGTTTTTTGTTTTCTTCATCTACTCTAGTGCTTTTCTTTAGGTATCTTTTGTGTGCCTTCTTTTTCATTGAGTACCTTATTTTCTTGCTTGTCTTTTGTCATTAATCTTTGATTTTGTCATATATCTAGTATTCCTTTTGTTATAGCCTTTTACTATTTCCACCTTTTCTTGTTTGTCTTTCATTGATTTATTGGTTTTGTGGTGATTTGCTTTGAGATTGTGTGCTCTTTCTTTGACATCTTTCATTTGAGGATACTCAAGGCCTCAAGATCAGATTGGTAAAGAGGAGTATTCTTTCTTTGGAGTGATTTAAGTGACACTTCACTTCGGCATCTTGCTCCAATTTCTTTTTGCTAACCTTGATTTCTTAACATTGTTTGCTATTTTGTTTGCTGTTTTCTTTTATAAATGGCTTCATATTCCAGCAGTGATGCTTACAAACAGAACTCTCCTAGTAAAGCTTCTGTTCTTGGTGAATTAAAAGAAGCAAAACGAACCATTACTCTCCAAGATGAAGCTATTAGACGGTTGGAGGAAAAATTGCAAAGAGTTGAAATGAAGCAAGCTAGGTCCTCTCATTCTGTCCATGGAGAGCGTCATTCTCATAGACCTTCATCTAGAGGCTTTTCCAATGATCATGGCCGTGAAAAGGAAAATAGAAGAAGGAGACCTCATCCCCACTTTCATGGATATACACCTCATGCTCATGGAGATAGACATCACCGTGAAGATGGCCACTACCAAAACGCCAAGGCTAAGCTTCCTTTGGTCAAAATTCCTAGTTTCAATGGGGATAGTGATCCTAATGTGTACCTAGATTGGGAGGCTAAATGTGAACAAATTTTTGAGATCCATGAGGTCCATGATGACCACAAATTTAAGCTAGCCACCTTAGAGTTTAGTGATTATGCCATGAGATGGTGGCATAGTGTTGTAAATGACATTATCTATCACAGGGGTCCTCCCGTGGACTCTTGGAACTCTTTAAAGGATCAAATGCGCCTTAGATTTGTGCCACCACACTTTAGGAAAGACCTCATGTTGAGACTCCAACGGTTTCAACAAGGCACGCTAAGTGTGGATGCTTATTTCAAAGAATTAGAAATTCTTTTGCTTAAGGTAGATATGCGTGAGAGTGAGGAAGCTATGATAGCTAGGTTTGTGAGTGGTCTAAGGAAGGATATTCAAGATATTATTGAGCTTCAAGAGTATTCATCATTGGGTTCTTTGGTTCATCTTGCAATGAAGGTGGAAGCCCAACTTGCTAAGAAAAATACTTTCAAAAATGCTCCCAATGATGGTTACTACAACAATTCTTGGAAGAACAAAAAGTCTTTTTCTAAATTTCCTTCTAAAGATTCTTCTTTCAAACCAAAGGAATATAAGCCTTCTACTTCTATGCCTAAATCACCAACTAAATCGTCTAGTAAGAAATGCTTTAAGTGTATGGGTTATGGTCACATTGCGGCTAATTGTCCTTCAAAAAGGAATATGTTTGTTCATAATGGCATTGTCATGAGTGAGCATGATTCGGATTCACCTAGGGATTCTTCACATTCTAGAGCATCTAGTGAGAATGAGAGTGAGAGTCCACTTGAAGGAGATTTGTTGGTTGTGAGAAGACTTGATATGGTTCCACTAGCACACTTTGAATGATTCTAGACATTCTTAGGAATCATCTTGAGTTGGTTATGAGATAGGCACTTTAACATAGAATTGGATCAAGGTTCTATGAACAAGAACTCACCAAAACTAGTACCAAAACACAAACTCATATGGAAGTTCCAATTATTGTCAAATTGAACCGATTAAAATGAAAGGAAAAGCAATTGCACCGAACAAAACAACATAGAACTGAAATGTACCGAACATAAAAGCTAGAAAATGCAAAACAAGCAAGGATGAATCGGTAGAAACACAAAACCGAAGCAAGAACAGCAAGATCCACAAAAGTACCGAACAGAAAATCAAAGGAAGCAAACTAGGACATGAACAAATAAATAGAAGGAAGGAAGGATAAGAGAAAGCTCATGAAGATGGAGGAATGGTTGGATGATCACGCCACTAGGAGGATGGAGACTCCAAGATAAGTGTGCAAGCCGCCACTTGAGGTAACCATGGAACCATCAAGATAAGACTAGTGAAGAAGGCACAAAGCTCTCCAATGCTCTCTCAAAAATTGAGTATAGTTTCTCTAATCAAAATTCAAATCTGAAATGTACAAGGGCAGCACCTTAATTTATAGCCTAGAGGTGCTGAAATGCAAAGCTAAATGAATTCAAAATTCCCCCCTAAATTCAAAAGCAATCGGCGCCAACTATGGTCATGAAGAAGGTGTGACCTTCTTTCTCGCTTTGGCACCTCCCTAGTTACTCCTACACCTATCTACTAACGCACCACCCCCCCTAAAACTCCAAACTAAGGACCTAAAGATGCTTTAACAAAAGAGGTTTCTAATGTTTTCCTCTTAAGAACCTTCACACAAAGAAATTACAAAAAGAGAAAATAAACGTCCCTTAGCTCCTAAAGCTTTGAACATGCTTCTTGTAAACCTTTGAGGTGGGCTTTGACCTCCATGGGCGTCCTCCACTTGAGCCTCAACCTCTTCTTGCTCTTGATGATTGGCCTCCATGTCCTCTTGAGCTTGATCTCCATCATACTCCCCGAGTTGGAGAGAATTCGACCACGAATTCTGGAGACCTACAGAAAAAGGAGTTAGATCGCTGACGTTAAAAGTATGACTACCTAAGAATGTATCAGGCATATCTAACTCATAAGCATTATCATTAATCCTCTTGAGGACTTGGAAAGGTCCATCCCCACGAGGCATTAGTTTGGACTTTCTTTGAGTAGGAAAGCGATCCTTCCTTAAGTGAAGCCAAACCCAATCGCCCTCATCAAACAACAATGCTTTTCTCCTTTTATTGGCAAGTTCAGCATACTTGCCAACCTTCTTCTCAATTCTCTTCTTGATGTCTTTATGCAAAGTTTTCACAAAAGAAGCTTTTTCATCCCCATCTTTGCACAAGACATCTCCAAGAAGGGGAATAGGAAGAAGATCAAGAGGTGTTAAGGGGTAGAAAATAAAAGCTTAGTTCCAAGCTTGCCACCCACAAACCTCGGTTTGACCATCAGTTTGTGGGTGGCAAGTGGTAGAAAATAAAAGCTTAGTTCCAAGCTTGCTCCACAAGGTCTTCCAAAAGTGACTCAAGAACTTGGGATCTCTATCGGACACTATAGATCTAGGGATCCCATGCAAATGAACCACTTCTTGGAAGAAGAGGTTTGCAATGTGGCATGCATCATCCACTTTGTGGCAAGGAATAAAGTGAGCCATCTTTGAAAAACGATCCACTACCACAAAAATGGAATCCTTTCCCTTTGATGTCTTGGGTAATCCTAAGATGAAATCCATAGATATATCAACCCAAGGCATTGAAGGGATAGGAAGAGGAGTATATAAACCATGGGGATGCATCTTAGACTTAGCTTTGCGGCAAGCTATGCATTTATCACACAAACTATGAACATGTTTATGCATATGAGGCCAAAATAAATGTTCATGCAACACATCCAAAGTTTTAGCAACCCCAAAATGACCCATTAAACCCCCCTCATGAGCTTCTCTAACAAGAGATAATCTAATAGAGCATTGAGGAACACAAAGACGTTTTCCTTTACAAAGAAAGTCATCTTGTATAAAAAAAAGTCTTTGTGTCCTCCTTTAAGACACTCTTGATAGGTAAGAGAAAAATCTGTTGGGTTTAATAGTGTCAAAGTTCAAGAGGGGGGGTGAATTGACCTTTTAAAGGCTTCTCGCAAAAACAGTATTTAACACAGTTTACAGAAAATAAATCGATTTATATGGAAATGAACAGATTTATTTTAGCATTGTTTGTGTGTTTGAAAAGTGTTTATGCAGCAAGGTTAATCACAAGATCTGCAGATATATTTTCCAGATGCTCACACACTGATATTAGAACGAAAAACAGTGAATCACCAAAACAGCAACCTTCAATTTCAAGCAAGTGATTAAGGTTCAATTAATGGCTTGACAGTTTATTGAGTGATCTATTACAATCAACCTGTTCTAATGGCTTTTAACAGATTATAAGTGTTCTTATTGAAATCAACCAGTTTTCCAGAAATTAAGAACAATATGAACCGTGCCCAGACAGAACAGATTTATTTTTAATTGAACCGATTTATTTCTTTGCTGTTTTATCAATTATGCAGAAACTTAATTGCAGAGATTGAGAGAGAATGAACACAGGGCAATTATACTGGTTCACTCAACTGAGCTACATCCAGTCTTCACCTAAACCAAGGTGAAATTCACTAAATCACAATACAAACAAACACAATTCCCACTGTTCTTGAAACCTACAAGAACTTAGGTATTCTTGCTGAAAAAACCTATTTCAGCTCACACACACTCTTCAAGAAAACCTATCAAGAAGAGTGTTCAACCAAACTATTACAAGAAATGAAAAGTGAAATGACTACACCTGATTGAGGATACAAAGATCTGCCTTAAACCAGTAGGCAAGATTGCTATAACAATAGCAGCACCTCACACCAAGCTTTTGGAACCAAACCAAGAACAAGCACTTTGTGATTTTCAAAATCTTTGAAGAACAAATGCTAATTCTTTGTAAACTCTTAACTCTCTGCTGTAAAACTTGTTTTTACAAATGTATGAACGATGATTAAACTCAGAAAACAAGTTTTCATTTTATAGAAAACCAACTTATAACAGATTTTTGAAAAATAGTTAAAGCTGTTATAAAATGAACAGATTTATTTTCAAAAATAGTTAGAGAATTTGTTATGTGAGGAGACTTAGTCAGCCATTCTGGTGTAGGGACAAAACTGAAAACCGTTTAAGATAGCCATGGCACCAGAGTCAAAAAGAATCTATTCATTTACAGATGAACAGATTTATTTTTCAAAACGAAAACAGAGAAAGTTTAACTATTTAAAACTCAGTCGTTTTGAAAGGTAGAAGACTTAGTCAAAATACTTGATCCACAAAATCTAATTTTCACAAGACTTAGCCCAGGCATCAGATTAAAAAAGAATCTGTTTATTTAGAAAAGAACAGATTTATTTTTATGCAGTAAACGTGTTTTTTGTAAAACATGTGAAAAACAGTTTAAGAAACCTTATGCTTGTTCTTATCACATGGCCAGGGTAGGAGGTGAGTTACTCAGCAAAAAGCCCACTCTTAAACAACCTCAAAACACTACCTAAGACACACTTAAAGCAAAAGGGAATATACATGAATAGTACATAGAAGTCTTCATCAAACACATGTCTTGAAGGGGCAGCAACCATCTTCAACAAAATCAAGGTCATCATGATAAAGTTCCTTAATGTGATCAAAACCAAGATATTGAGAGCTTAAAAGATTTAGCAAAGTGTATCTTCTAGAAAGTGCATCCGCCACAATGTTTACTTTGCCTTGCTTGTGTTTGATCACATAAGGAAATTGCTCAATGAATTCCACCCACTTAGCATGCCTCTTGTTAAGCTTGTTTTGGCTTTTCAAATACTTAAGAGATTCATGATCACTATGTATCACAAACTCTTTGGGAAAAAAATAGTGTTGCCAAGTAAACAAAGCCCTAACAAGTGCATATAATTCTTTATCATAAGTGGAATAATTGAGATGACTTCCCTTCAATTTCTCACTAAAATAGGCTATGGGGTGGCCCTCTTGAAGGAGAACAGCCCCAATACCTATGCTTGAAGCATCACACTCAATCTCAAATGTCTTAGTGAAATTAGGAAGGGCCAAGATGGGAGCATTAGTCATTTTTCTTTCAAAGTTTCAAAAGCTTTTTGTTGTGCTTCTCCCCATTGAAAGACCACATCCTTTTTCACTATGTCATTGAGAGGTGCGGCAATGGTACCAAAGTTTGGGACAAATCTTCTATAGAAAGAAGCAAGTCCATGAAAACTTCGTACCTCATTCAAGGTTTTCGGTGTAGGCCAATTTTGAATGGCCATCACCTTTGTTTTGTCTACATGGACCCCTTTGCAACTCACAACAAACCCTAGGAATTCTATATGATCAAGAGCAAACATACATTTAGCAAGATTAGCATACAAATGTTCCTTCCTAAGGGTTTCTAAAACTTGTCTAACATGCAACCTATGTTCCTCCAAAGATAAGCTATAAATGAGAATGTCATCAAAGTAAACAACAACAAACTTACCAATGAAAGGTCTAAGAACATGATGCATGAGGCGCATGAAGGTACTTGGTGCATTAGTTAAACCAAAGGGCATAACTAACCACTCATATAAACCAAAGTTGGTCTTAAAAGTCGTCTTCCATTCATCACCCGGTTTGATACGGATTTGATTGTAGCCGCTTTTAAGATCAATCTTTGAAAAGATTCTTGGACAAGTTTCACAACCTTTTGATGAAAGTCAAAGGGAAAATATTTTTCATACAAGATGTCTTATTCAAAACAACATTTGTTCTTTGATAGTGGATGGGGGTAGTTGTGCTAATGTGGCTAGTACAAGAGTAGTAGATAAGCTTGGATTGCCTACTATCTCTCGTACAAAGCCCTACAAATTGCAATGGCTTAGTGAAGTAGGCGAAATTATTGTGAATAAGCAAGTCCTCATCCATTTCTCTATTGGAAAATACAAAGATGAGGTATTATGTGATGTTGTGCCCATGGAAGCAACACATGTTCTTTTGGGAAGGCCTTGGCAATATGATAGAAAAGTTTTTCATGATGGCTTTACCAACAAACTTTCTTTTGATTTCCATGGTCACAAGGTTACTTTAAAATCTCTCTCTCCAAGAGAAGTCCATGAGGACCAAATTCTTATGAAGAAAAAGAGGGAGAGTGAAAAAGAAAAGAGTCCTAAGCCTACGCTTCTTGTGTCTAGGCATGACGTCCAAAGGGATATAGTGGCTCACAATCCTATATTCTTAGCTATCCCTAGACCTCTTAAGTTAGAACCACTTGTAGATAGTCCTCATTGCTTAGATAATTTGGTAAAGGAATTTCATGATGTGTTTCAAGATCCTCCAAAAGGCCTTCCACCTTTGAGAGGGATTGAGCACCAAATTGATTTGATTCCAGGATCTTCTTTACCCAATCGTCCGGCCTATAGGACCAATCCAAGTGAAACCAAGGAAATTCGCCAACAAATTGAGGCTTTGATTGAAAAAGGTTGGGTCCAAGATAGCATGAGCCCTTATGCTATGCCTATTATCCTTATCCCTAAGAAAGATGGCACATGGAGGATGTGTTCAGATTGTAGGGCTATCAATAACATTACAATTAAGTATAGGCATCTCATACCTAGGCTTGATGATTTGTTGGATGAATTGCATGGTTCCAAAATTTTTACAAAGATTGATCTTAAAAGCGGCTACAATCAAATCCGTATCAAACCGGGTGATGAATGGAAGACAGCTTTTAAGACCAACTTTGGTTTATATGAGTGGTTAGTTATGCCCTTTGGTTTAACTAATGCTCCAAGTACTTTCATGCGCCTCATGCATCATGTTCTAAGAGCTTTCATTGGTAAGTTTGTTGTTGTTTATTTTGATGATATCCTCATTTATAGCTTATCTTTGAATGACCATAGGATGCATGTTAGACAAGTCTTAGAAACCCTTAGGAAGGAACATTTGTATGCTAACCTTGCTAAATGTATGTTTTCACTTGATCATATAGAATTCCTAGGGTTTGTTGTGAGTAGTAAAGGGGTCCATGTGGATCAAGCTAAGGTGGTGGCCATTCAAAATTGGCCTACGCCTACTACTATGAATGAAGTCCGAAGTTTTCATGGACTTGCTTCTTTTTATAGAAGATTTGTACCTAACTTTGGTACAATAGCTGCACCTCTCAATGATATAGTGAAAAAGGATGTGGTTTTTCAATGGGGAGAAGCACAACAAAAAGCTTTTGATGTTTTAAAGGAAAAATTGACTAATGCTCCCATCTTAGCCCTTCCTAATTTCGCTAAAACATTTGAGATTGAGTGTGATGTTTCAAGTATAGGCATTGAGGTTGTTCTCCTTCAAGAGGGCCACCCCATAGCTTATTTTAGTGATAAATTAAAGGGGAGTCATCTCAACTATTCCACTTATGATAAAGAATTATATGCACTTGTTAGAGCTTTGTTTACTTGGCAACATTATCTTTTTCCTAAAGAGTTTGTGATTCATAGTGATCATGAATCTCTTAAATATTTGAAAAGCCAAAACAAACTTAACAAGAGGCATGTTAAGTGGGTGGAATTCCTTGAGCAATTTCCTTATGTGATCAAACATAAGCAAGGCAAAATAAATATTGTGGCTGATGCACTTTCTAGAAGATATGCCTTGCTAAATCTTTTGGGTTCTCAATATCTTGGCTTTGATCACATTAAGGATCTTTATCATGATGACCTTGATTTTTCTCTTATCTATCAAGAGTGTCTCAAAGGAGGACACAAAGATTTTTTTATACAAGATGGCTTTCTTTTTAAAGGAAAACGTCTTTGTGTTCCTCAAAGCTCTATTAGATTATCTCTTGTTAGAGAAGCACATGAGGGAGGTTTAATGGGTCACTTTGGGGTTGCAAAAACTTTGGATGTATTGCATGAACATTTCTATTGGCCTCATATGCATAAACATGTTCATAGTTTGTGTGATAAATGCATAGCTTGCCGCAAAGCTAAATCTAGAATGCATCCCCATGGTTTATATACTCCTCTCCCTATCCCTTCAATGCCTTGGGTTGACATATCTATGGATTTCATCTTAGGATTACCCAAGACATCAAAGGGAAAGGATTCCATTTTTGTGGTAGTGGATCGTTTTTCCAAGATGGCTCACTTTATTCCTTGCCACAAAGTGGATGATGCATGTCATATTGCAAACCTCTTCTTTCAAAAAGTGGTTCGTTTGCATGGGATCCCTAGAACTATTGTGTCCGATAGAGATTCCAAGTTCTTGAGTCACTTTTGGAAGACCTTGTGGGGAAAGCTTGGTACTAAACTTTTATTTTCTACCACTTGTCACCCACAAACCGATGGTCAAACCGAAGTGGTAAATAGAACTTTGGGACAACTATTGCGATGCTTTATAGAGTGTGGGAGAATTTACTACCCCATGTTGAATTTGCTTATAACCGTGTAGTAAATTCTACCACCTCACATTCTCCTTTTGAGGTTGTCTATGGGTTTAATCCCTTAACACCTCTTGATCTTCTTCCTATTCCCATTCTTGAGGATGTCTTGTGCAAAGATGGGGATGAAAAGGCTTCTTTTGTGAAAACTTTGCATAAAGACATCAAGATGAGAATCGAGAAGAAGGTTGGCAAGTATGTTGAACTTGCCAATAAAAGGAGAAAAGCATTGTTATTTGATGAGAATGATTGGGTTTGGCTTCACTTGAGGAAAGATCGTTTTCCTACTCAAAGGAATTCCAAACTAATGCCTCGTGGTGATGGACCTTTCCAAGTCCTAAAGAGGATTAATAACAATGCTTATGAGTTAGATATGCCTGATACATACCTTGGTAGTCATACTTTTAATATCAGTGATCTAACTCCTTTTTCTGTAGGTCTCCAGAATTCGTGGTCGAATTCTCTCCAACTCGGGGAGTATGATGGAGATCAAGATCAAGAAGAAATAGAAGCCAATATTCAAGGACAAGAAGAGGTAGAGGCCCAAGTTGTAGATGCTCAAAGAGTCATTAGCCCACCTCATAGACTTACAAGGAGCAAGTTCAAGGAATTAGGAAATAGTGGAAGGTTGTTTTCTCTTTTTATAATATCTTTTGTTTCAAAAGGTGCTTAGAGGGAAACATTAGACACCACTTTTGTAAAAGCATCTTTAGGCTTTAGTTTGGGGAGTGAGCTTAGTAGGGGGTGTGAGCTTGGGAGTGAGCTTAGTAGGGGGCGTGAGGTAGGAGTCTTTTAGGTAGCTTATAGAATAAGCTTTGTAAATGACCGACCCTTGCTCCTATAAAAGGAGGGCTTAGGTCCTTCATAATTCAGATTTGAGAAATTGATATAGCAAAACTCTCCCAAATTGGTGATAGAGTGTGTGAGAACTTGTCTTCTCCTCTTCCTTGTCTCATCTTGAGTGCCTTGGTTCTCTCAAGTGGCGGCATTGCTCACTTATCTTGGAGCCTTCACACTTCAAGTGGCGTGACCATCAACCAAGCTTTTCATTCTCATAAGTTCCTCTCTTCTTCATCTTTTCATTTCATTTCCATTTTCATACAAATTCAAAAACATATCTAGGTTCCTTCTTTTCGGTGTTTTTGAGTTCAAATTCATATAGTGTTCGGTTCTTGCTCTCTTTTGCTGGATTCAAGTGTTTCTTCTTCATTTTCCCTTAATTTGTTCGGTGCAATTCAGTTTTCAAGCTTTTTAATTGGTGCTTTTGTTTTCTTAACTCTTTTAATCGGTTCAATTGGCAAGAAATGGATCTTCCATGTGAGTTTGGTGTTTGGTGCAAGTTTTGGTGAGTTCTTGAATCATAAAACATTGATCCAATTCTATTAAAAGTGCCTATTCATTCTCCAACTCAAGTTGATTCCGTAAAATGTCAAAGAATCATCTATACCTTGCTAGTGGAATCATATCAACCTTTTACTTTGTTTTGTGGTTTGTTTTATTTAATCTGTGATGATCGTGCTATTTACACGGGAGCAAATAAGATTGCAGGTGAAAAAGCTCCTCAGTGAATGACCATATTAAAGGATACAGATACCAGAGTTATAGAAGGATCATAATATTAATTGGGTGTATTTTCTAATTATCAGTTGTTTCTCTTTATAGAGGAGAATAATTGGGTATCTTTTCTAATTATCAGTTGTTTCTCTTTATAGAGGTGAATAACCTTTATTTTGTCTTTGTGTGTTATGATTCTAGTATTTAATTATTGATTCTTTCCCTCTTTAGTTAAACCTAGAATGAGTGTACTACTTGTATATATTCAGACCATTTGTTTTGATTTCAAGAACAAGAAAGAAGAGATATTCATTCTCATATCCTTTGTCTTCCTTTTACTCTTTTGTTCATCTTTGTTCTCTTTTATTCATCTCTGTTCTATTTCATAATAGAACAGATGATGAGATGTTTTTCTTTTAAATGTTTTGTTTCTAATACTTTTGTGTATATTTAAATCCTTATGAAGAGGGATATCTTTTTTTATATACAATTACGAGATAGTTGTATATATTCAAAAAGTTAATTATTGTTTGTTTTACTTTTATTTTATTATATATAAATAAAAATTAGGGATGCATAATTTTATCATTGATTTTATTTTTAAAATACAAAGAATAAATAGATGAATGGATGTTTAAATATTTTTAAACTCAACAACTTTAGTGATGTGAATTTTTTATTAACAAAGTATTTTTTTTTATGTAGATCTCAAGTTTCTTAAAATTTAAATTGGTTATTTATATAAAAACTTTCTTCAATTCCAAAGAAGAATTCATGTTTGTAAAAGTCAAATTAAAATAATATTTTACTGATAAGAAATTCTTAAAAAAACCTTTATTTTATTATACTACATATACCTAAGCGTGTTACTAGAATTGATCACTTAATCTTCTCCTAAACATTTAAGAAGTTATCAAGTTTCACATGGTAAGAATTATTAAAATCAATTCAATTTTTTGAGGAATGAAAACTATTTTTTATTAACACTAAAATTAAAATTTGGCAATTAAAAATCTAACTATAAATAAGCAAAACTTCTATTTAAATTGATCACTTCTATTAACTATTGTGTAAAGACATGGTGTAAGGTCAGTTCTTGGAACTTGTCCTTTTCACCACTCTCCTTTTTCCTTTTCATGCTCTCTTTTTGTTGTTAAACTTCTTATTTTCACTCAAATGTCCATCCATGTGAGCTTTCCATTTTCCATCTACCAACTGCACCATGTATTTCGAAGACAAGTCACAAAGTCAATAATTTACTCTAATATATGAAAGAAGCATATACCAAAAAAACAATGATTAAAAACAACAATATACTATTATTATTATTATTATTATTATTTTTGTTGTTGTTGTTAAATTAAAACTGGCCAAGAAACACTGAGTTGGCATTAATTTATTTTCCACGTTTGCCATATTTGACTTGGCAGGTATGTGTACGGACTCCAACTTTTAAATTTTGTTTTTAGTGGCTACATATGTTCTAAATTAATAAAAGAATCCACTATATGAGCAGATTCTCGTTAGGAGAAAAAAAGAAGTAAAATGATAAAGTGAGAATCACAAACTGGGTTTCGAGCGCCATCAATTAGTTCAACGGGTCAATTTTTTTAATTTCTCAATCTGTAATCTGTATTCGTTCCATCCATTTAACTCATCAATATGGATAAAACAGGTTAGGCCACCATTCATTATTTCTTATAAAAATTTTATGTATTTTTATATAAACCTTTATTTATATTATTTTTTTATACATAATTTAATTTATTAAAGTATTATTAATATTTATTTTATTTTATTAAATATTAATTTTTTTATTAAAATATGATTTTTTATTAAAATATTAATTTTTATTAAAATATTAAAATTTGATTTAAATTTATTGTTTTTCTTATATTTTTATTGTTGAAAAATAATTATTATAACTAAATAGATCTAAGATAGAAAAAAAGAAAGTTAAAAAAAATATTGGAAGTGATGGATCAACTTATTAAACTCTCAATCCACATTATAAAAAATATATTATCAATTTGAACTTATATAAGTGCACTTCATTTTTAACGAACCAATAACGAAGTAAAAAAAAATGACCCGTTTTGTCATCTTATAACAAAGTGATAAAAGTAACCATTGTTATGAAAGGAAGAAAGAAGATAACTAAAGAGGGAAACCAAATTACAAAGACATTTATAATAATCTTGGCAACGTGCTCCTGATTTACGATATCTCACTCGTTTATACAAAGATATTTTTTAAAGCAACAAATTCCTATTATAGTAACGTAACAAACAACTTGTAAGCGTCTATATATTTTATATTTAAAATAAGTCTGATTAAATCCTTGTTATCGGAGCTCTAAATATTTAACATGTAAATATCTTCTATTTGATTAAGTTTTATTTAAGATTTTTTAGGAAAAATTAAAAAATACAACAAATTTTCTTAAATAAATTATAACAGTATAAATAAATAAATAAAAAAGAATAATGAATGTTGTATTACGATTTGAAAATGATAGTCAAATGAAAAAAAAATCTTTGAAAAATAGGATAGTTAAAAGAATAATAAATGAAGTATTTATGTATGGAGTCACAAATATTAATGAATTTAAATCAGAAATAAATAAATAAAATCTCTCTCTGAAAATAAAGGCAACATAATGAATAAATAATTATCATAATGCACATTTTAATTTAAATGGCATATAAGAGTCAACTGATGAAGGCAGATACGATGTTTGAGAGTGCTCTCCATATAGTCTGATGGTAATATGGGAGCATTCATGATCCTCCTTTCCTTGCAGCCCTTCTTCCTCCTCATCCTCTTCTACATAGCACTGGTAGAATTCCGGCGACGGAATAAATTTTCCGGCACAGGTCCGGCTACCTATCCCCTCATCGGATGCCTCATATCCTTCTACAAGAACAAGCACCGTTTGCTAGATTGGTACACTGAGTTACTAGCTCAGTCTCCCACCAACACCATAGTGGTTCAAAGGCTTGGTGCACGTAGAACCATTGTCACTGCAAACCCTCAAAATGTTGAGTACATACTCAAGACAAACTTCAACAACTTCCCCAAAGGCAAGCCCTTCACTGAGATCCTAGGTGATTTCCTTGGCCAAGGAATTTTCAACGTGGATGGTGAGCTGTGGCTTACACAGCGCAGATTTGCGAGCCATGAGTTCTCTACCAAGTCCTTGAGGGAGTTTTTCATGCACACGTTGGAGAGGGAAGTGTGTGAGAGGCTTTTGCCCGTGCTTGAGGCACTGTCTGATGAGAACAAGGTGGTTGACTTGCAGGAGTTGCTTAGCAGGTTCTCATTTAATGTGATCTGCAAGTTCACACTGGGGACTAATAGGTGCTGCTTGGACCCTGCCGTCCCTACTTGTTCCCTTGCAAAGGCTTTTGATGTGGCTGCAGAGGTGTCTGCCAGGCGTGGGGCAGCACCTTTGTTCATGATCTGGAGGGTGAAGAGATGGCTCGGTGCTGGATCTGAAGGATTGCTTAAAAAGGCTGTTGGGGAGGTTCAGACTCATGTCATGAGAATGATTCAGGAGAGGAAGGAGAAGATAGAGGAGGGTGAGGAAAATGGTGGTGTTGAAGATCTCTTGTCAAGGCTTTTATGTGCAGGTCACGAGGAGGAGTTGATTAAAGACATGGTGATAAGTTTCATTATGGCAGGGAGGGACACTACTTCAGCAGCTATGACATGGTTCTTCTGGATACTGTCACATTATTCCCACATGGAGAAGCAGATAGTGGAAGAGGCAAAAGGGGTGTTGGATTACGAATCGGTGAAGAATTTGAGTTTCTTGAAGGCATGTTTGTGCGAGTCTGTGAGGTTGTATCCCCCAGTGGCATGGGACTCCAAGCATGCCAGTGGAGATGATCTGTTGCCAGATGGCACTGTGGTGAAGGCAGGAGATAGGGTAACATATTTTCCCTATGGAATGGGGAGAATGGAATCTTTGTGGGGGAAGGATTGGTTTGAATTTAGACCAGATCGATGGTTTGTGGAACCAGGAAACAGTGAGGGAATAATGTTGAGTGAGGTTTCTCCTTTCATATTTCCAGTTTTTCAGGCTGGTCCAAGGGTGTGTCTTGGCAAGGAAATGGCCTTCATTCATATGAAGTATGTGGTTGCTTCAATTCTGAGCCGATTCAAGTTTAGAATTATTGGTCCAGAGAGGCCTATATTCGTGCCACTGCTCACAGCACACATGGCTGGCGGCCTAAGAGTATTGGTTTGTAAAAGGTAAAAGTTCAGTGATTCAATCATATTTTTAAATTCCATTCAGTCAATCGCACTCATTAATTACATATATTTTTATCCACACACTTCATTGTGTACTCCCTTTCCTCTTCTCATATTCAGTGTACTAATTAAATATTCTTACTACATCCCTCGTCAAAATACGTTTAACTTTATTTTTACCTTTTCTGTTTTCCAAAAACTGTATAGCAAATACTGAAAGTAATAGAATCGTATTGTTGCTTACTTTACTCACTACAGACAGCGTTAACTTGTGACTTCTTTCTGTTTTTTGGGCAAAGAGAATGACAATGAAGTATTATTCTGCACACGTGTTCACCAGCCTAACCTTTGTCATTTTACATCTTCTTCATCATCATCAGTGTGAACTCAATTCCTGCAAAACGTGCTTTGTTTTTTATTTGCCTAAATTTCTTTGAAAGCTGGTCAGAATATTGCACATGCTCAAACTAATTGATTATTATTTCAAGGTATGGTCTATTAAAGAACCACGTAAGATGATTTTGACTAACTTATCTTGTTACTGTACGGTGAGACTAAAGCACTCTTTTAATTTTCTTGAGCACGTTGCTTGATGTATACAATTCATAGGTAGAGAATCTGAGTGATATTAATGGTGGCTAAACTAAATCTTGAATGATTTGTTTTTAAGTTTTGTTCCAATAACTGGTGAGACAGGCCTTTTCAAAAGTAGACTTCCAAATTGCTTGGATGCAAAAACTTCAGCCGAGGAAATAGATTTCAGTGAAATTCTTATGTCAAAGACAATTTAGAATTAATTGAGATGAATATATATTTTTCCAATCTATTGATTATGCATGCAACATGGTGCATGCCCGAAGACTAGATTGCTGCATACCCTCCATTGTCAAATTATAAATTCTGTAACTTATATTAAAACTATGGAAGATAGAGAACAATTAGCCTGGTAAAGAAAATTATCAAGTAAAAGCAGAGTGAGTCATGAGAAGAAGAAAAAATAAGTACAGTGTATTTAAATTAAGAATGCAGGCACTAAATAACAGTAGTTTTATGGAAGCTAAGATATAGACGGTTGAATTTCTTTGAATAATTTAAGCATATGACTCTTCATTTTACTCACATTTTTTGGAAGGGGAATTAGTGTGGTGACAAGTTTTCTGACTTTGGTTCCAGATTTCAAAGTTTCTCCTAGTGGGATAATGTATCCGATTTCTTAAATGGTGTATTATTTAGAGATAGATTTTCTCTATCACAGTATTGTTTTTTAGTAGGTTTTGGCCTAATCCTCCACTTGCTCGTATGACACTTTTATTTGTTTTTACGGTACTTGAGATGCTACAAATGATTGTTTTATTTGGGATGACAGATAAAATAGTGATATTCTTTAGAACTAAAATATTTTCATAAAAAAAAAATAACAAGCCAAATAATATGTATAGGGAAAAATGTTGATACATTTCGCTAAGTAGGGAAAAAATGTTGATACCTTCTGCTAAGTTGCAAATGATATTTATTCCCCCCTGATACCTTGGATACCCCTTGTCTCCACCTCTCTTACCTACAATCCTAGCACTTGTCTCTCTATGTCATGTACAAAAAGGTTAGGCACATGAAAGAGTATGTAGAAGAAGATGGGAATCATAATCTGTACCTGAAGTCTCATGCTTCTTCATCAAGCTTTTAGGGAATCTATTAAAACAAATCAAGCTTTTAGGGACCATTTGTAGATATTTGTAGCCCCACTATAACATTTAGCCAGCTTGTATAATAACATAGTATTGCAGAAAAACCATTCTTGCACACCGTTTGGGAGGAGACACATTTAGAGAGAGGAAAACAAGTAATTGATATGATAAATGATGTGATGTAAGGAAGAAAGATAGAGAAAATAAGAGATACAAATGAAGTAAAAATCAAGCATGAAAACACAAGTTTATGTGTTCGAGGCACAATATCCTAAAGTCAGAAAGATAAAAAAAACTATTCTTGTCAGCAAAAACACCCGTACTTAGAAAAAAAACAGCACTCAATCAACAAACTTTTTATCAGATCTAAAACTAGGAAGTCATTTTCATAATAGTAGACTTTCTTAGAATTTTTCTTTAGTCTTAAGACCGAAAGAAATATATAGAGTTTATCTCATGCGAATTTATGAAACCGGATATTGACTGGAGATTTATCAAATAAGGAATAATTGTTAAAATGAACTCTAATATCTTAAAAAGTTATATTTTAGATTTAATTCGATCTTAAAATACATTTCCTTATGTGTTGGACTAGAAAGCTCAAGCTTCCCAATACATCATTAACACAATACGAAAACAATTTATAGGAAGCAGGATTAGCTAGCTAAAAGGACTTCGGCAATTAGAATGCACAGCGACCATTTCATAGCTACATATTAACTTACTGGTAAGAAATATTCCTCGTGCTGAAAATTCATCATTGCATTTCAACTAGCAAAGATGAAACCGCCAATGTTTTCCCTTCCGGACTGAAACCATAACCAATTATCCAAGGTTTTAAAAAATAGTCTCCAACCACAATTTTGTCAGCAATATCAAGATTATTAGGTTTCTTTATTACTACAATTATGATGGTACTAGTCGCAACTACCATTGTAACTTGCAACCAGTAGCTAGCTACCCATTAAATAAAGACTGGCATAGACCAAAATATGGAACGTGACAAAAAACAGAGAATAAAAACAAACAGAAAATTGAAACCATTTTTAACAACTGTACGCAGAATTGGGTCGGGTTGCTGTAACGCTGACATGAAGGTTTTCCTACCCTTCATTTTGCAATTGGGCAGAGTAACAAAACTTGACACTTTACAGTGGACAAATAGAAGCAGGTTTCTTCAAAGGGTAGTAGAGATCATATGACCATTTCAGTCACAATTCTTGGCTTGTTTGGATACCACTAGTTTCATTTCATAATGGGTAGAGA
This sequence comes from Phaseolus vulgaris, assembly GCF_000499845.2. Classification (NCBI taxonomy): domain Eukaryota; kingdom Viridiplantae; phylum Streptophyta; class Magnoliopsida; order Fabales; family Fabaceae; genus Phaseolus; species Phaseolus vulgaris. Next base: position 16,830,479 of record NC_023759.2, read on the forward strand.
GTATAAGAAAAATGTTAGGAACACACTCATTTTCATTGGTTGAAATGTATTTATAATGAGCTTCACAATAAAAGAAGTACCAATATCATCCCACTGGGCATCTATCCCAAATCCCAAATCAAGTTTCTCAAGAAGCCTAAGGAAGCAAATGCATACATCACAAATATGACAAGACTTTTAATCAAGAAAGTTAAAGAAACGTGAAGACAGAGGGAAAACGATACCTATAGTACGAAGGATGCGCAAATTGAATAGGATTATAGGATGTGTGCTGAGAAGAACGCGAGAAGACGGACGTCTATACGTGCTTTGTCTTTGCCTCATTTACATTAGTCTCTCACTACCCCTTTACTTTCGTGTAACATAAAAAGTTCCAACCCACGTGCCATTGGCCACTTTAGTCCCAAAACGAGGGAGCAGAACAGAACATCACATGAATTTTAATGTAGAGCTAACGTGGATTCACAATTTTCTGTTTGTCTTTATCAATTATAATTTAATCCAATGAAAAAAAAATTATCGTTAAGCTCAATGCTAACACTGATTACACGCATATTTGGATTAAACATTAAACACTGACATAGGATACGTTGGAACTAGGAGTAAAGAGTTGTTAGTTAATTTTTACTCTAATAAAATTAAGCAACATATACACGAAGAAACAGTCATTCCTTTTTATCTTATCCCCCATAAGACAACTTAAGTCTGAAATTAATTGCTGTACACCTATCAAGTCAAGAACATTGCCTCCACTTTAGTAACATATGAACTGCAAGGCAAGTTGCAGCACTGAAACTACTAATAAGTAACTATCAACTTAAACAATCAGAGCTTCCACGGGCTCAAACGAGCCATGTACAATGATCAGCACGAAAGACTAGCTACATCTAAAATTCCCAGAATAAACTTAGAACTCCAGGCATCATGAGCTCCCTGGGGCATTGCTTCCTGCTGCTGGTTTGCGATTCAAATAGCGAACAATAGCATCCTCAACCCTGTTCAAGTTTTCAAGCAAGGTTATAAGCATAACATTTAGCAGTGGCCACACTCATAGAAAACAAGAACATGAGCCTTTTTCAAGTTTAATCATCCCAGGCACATGACCAAAATGTAAAAAAGTATATCATGCTCTTTTCAGTCATTTGAATTGAAACAAAATCATATACAGGGTCAAGGAAAGTGCACGTATCCAACTAAAATGCAATTCCAATTATATCATGCATCATCATCACCTTTTCTAAGGCAATTTATTGAAAGGAGCTATCAATAAAGAAATTTTAGACCTGGATTTAAATCATGTTGACTAAGCTAATGATCATCCATAAAAAACTGGTGACATGTTACAACAACTAAATGAAACAAACGAAATGAAAGAATAGAGGACAATGGTAAGCTTACCATGGTTGCTTAAAGAAATCTGATTTGCGCTCCTTATCAGCATTGTGACCAGATTCTCCAAGTAAAACTTTGAGATCCTTGTTTTGAGATTCAACCAAGGCCTTAATAAATTCCAGAGGGGATTGACTAAAACCAACAAAGAACGCTCGTCTCCTGCGGTGCTCGTGTATTTTTCTAATGATTCCGCATATGGATTCATCACAGGCATCAATCTCTTTGTTTCTCTCCACATTGGCCACCAGAGCATTCAATTCCCTCTGCATGGGAAAAGGAACATCAACCATCACATCATAACAAGCAGACCCAACCGGACTATTCCCCGAGAGCTTGATCATATGTTCCAAAAGAATAACCTGAGGAGGAAACAAATGCTGCGATATCTTCTGCGAAACCATCGAGAACCTAACCTTATCCTCCCCAAACACCTTCTGAAGAGCCAGATCGCAGTGAAAGTACGAAGGATCATTCTGGTTCTGCAACTTCCTCGCCTTCACATAATGCCATATAGCTGAAACAATCCTTGCCCGCGTGTCAACCTGAATACCAAGCAATTCCCTCAACACCGGCGATAGCATAAACTTCTCTGGCACGTAATTCATCTCCAACCGAATCTGCGCCGAGAACTCCTTATCCCCTTTCCTCTTCACCTCAAAACCTTCATGAGTGGCAGAGGACCGTGAATTCTCCCACGTGATGACATGGTTCTCTGGATACAGCCTCTTGTCGAGGGAAATCGTTACCCTTTTGAAAAAGGCAGAAAATTTCGGGTACAAAGGTGGCATCCTGTGAGCAGCAACTCCAGCTTGTTCAGATTCTTCACCGTCTTCCAAAATCCTCCCAACAATCTTAAGAGTCCACGTGGGAGCGGATGAATCCACATTCTGGTTCGCAAACGTGTTAAACACGAAAATTCGAAGGGTTTTCTGGATGAAGGGTGGGTTTTTCACTGCTTCTTGAATGTCAACCTTCTTTCTAGCGAGTGCAGCGTCCACACGCACCTCCACGTCGAGGAGCTGCGCGTAGAGTGCCGACTCTGGGAGAATTGCCAAGGCTTTCTCCGGAAGCTGTTTCTCATTTTGCTTGTGCTTCTTCCTTCGAGGCCCAGGCACGGATTCCGTTTGTTTAAGCGGCGTGGCGGTATGAACGGGGGGTTTTGGAGGGAAACGTTTGGCGTTTGGGGCGAAGGAAAGCCCGTGGGCTTGGAGCTGGGCCTGAAACTGCGCTTGGACGATGGCGTGGGCCTGGGACTGAGGGTATTGGCCCGGCGCAATTTGGGGGTGTTGGGTGCCGGAGGAAGAAGCCCCAAGGGGCTTCATAGAGTTGTAGTTGTTGTACATAGACATTGGCTTTCTAATAATGGCCAACCAAAGGCATATATACCAAAATTTGTATAACTGAAACACTAGATTTGACGTGGAAAAGGAAGGATTTACCTTATTGAGAGAGAGTGTTGAAGAAATCGTGAAGATTGAGCTTCGAGTTTCCGCGAAGTGGTGCCTAGGGCTAGTGAAATGGGGCAAACAGAGGTCAGTGTTCGTTCAGTACTTCAGTGTTTGGAAAAAGAAGTTAGAATTTTGAAAACGTTTGTGTAGAACGTAACCACGACTTTCCAAACACACTCCAAGGTTTTTGCTTAACTGTACTAGCAAATTAAAAGATGAAGAGCTTAATAACTAATACATAATACTATACTTTCTATTTAACTGTTAGTATTATCCCCTAGAGTTTATGGTTAATTTCTTTTATGTATTTTATTATTAAAATCTTTAATATTTTATTAATTCATTGAGTTTCTAGTAAAGGCATAACATGTTATAAAAATTTATAAAGAAATAAAATAAAGTTAAAATAACATTTTTTATTTTTTTATGTAATACTCACATTTTTTGTTAAAACTTTAACAATTCAATGAAATGCATAAAATTTTGTAAAATGATAAAAAAAATTAGTTTTAGATCATGAACAGTTTTTAAAGAGATATAAGCTGTTACCTTGTAAATAAATCTATTAGTAAAAAATTAATAATAATTAATGAAAACATATGTAATTTAGTTCAAAATTAAAATTCATTTCAATTCGAGGTGTCTTTTGAAATTCCCTAATGTCTTAATTTAATTGAGAATTTAAATATATCAAATAAGAAATATTTTTATGATGAAAGAAATAAATTTTAATTAATCGAATTATCTTAAATCATTTAATTTTGTACGTATATTAAGTTAACTTTTTTTCTAATGTTTTTGTGTGTCTGGATGGATATATAGTCAGAGATTTTAATACATATTGTACTGAATCAGAGTGCTCGGAACTCAACACTTAGTGGTTGGATCTCGGTACATGGCGCAGACAGATCAGTTTGGCTCTTGGGCCAGAATAGCAAGCCATGTAATTGGGTCCCAGTTGTATGTATAAGTCCATTTTTATATAATTAAGGTAATCTTTCGCATGTAAAACCTAGGCGGCTAGTGAAGGGTAATTGTGGACCTAGGGGTGCGCTTAGTGCGTATGGAGTCTAAGTGATATGAGTTGGATAGACACTTAACAAGAAACAACACTTTAAGGAGGCTTAAGGTCATCTCAATGGAGGATAATGCCATCCAAGAGAGAAACCAAACTCATTGAACAATGAGTGTCATGTCCTTTTCACAAACACTTGGCGGAATTGAAAGGAAAGCAAGAACAAATCAAGAACACAAATAGAAACACAATTGAAATATGTAATTAACTAAAAATGGACAGAATTGAAAGAGGAAACATATCTACCAGTTAAAATCATCCAAAGAACACAATGAACCGATTAGAAACTCAAGAACAACACAAGAACCAAACTAAACGGTACAAATTGATGAACAAGACATAAAAGCTGAAACTACCGAATAAAAACAGCAAAGGAGATGAAAAGAAATGGAACTTAGATTGTTGAAGTCCGGCTGGAATGGATTAGGAGAATGATCACACCACTTGGTGATGGAGTCCCAAGATGAGTGAAGGAAGCCGCCACTTGAAGCTCTCCAAAAGCTCACAAGATGAGACTATGCTAAGGAGATCAAAATCTCACAAAAGGCTCTCTCAAAATTAGTAGAGTTTCTCTATATCAATTATCCAAATCTGAATTTACAAGAGTCCAACCTCTCTATTTATAATAGAAGAGGGCTGAAATGAAACACAAATGAAACTCAAAGTTCCCTCTAAATTCAAATGCAAATTGGTGCCACCTAATCATGAAGTAAGTGTGACCCACTTCCTATTTTCAGCACCTCCTAAAATGCGTCTACACCCCCTAACTATTCACACTTTTTATTTAATGTTCCGTCCGGTTGACCGGGACGTCTTCGTGCGCGACCTCAACCGTCAGCTAAGGACTCCTTCCCACTGATTGCCTGTGAATTCCTGCAAAAAAGAGGACAAAGAGGCGCCCTAGCGGCCGTTTGCACTCCGACGCTCAAGTCAGCCAGCAAGAAACACCAAAAAACTGTCCACCCACGTATCTGAGCACCGCGTGTGGCACTCTGAAGGTGGTAAAAGAACTGTGTATCTGTGTGTGTGTTGTCTCCTTTAGGCAAAAATATTCTCCGGTCACTTGTACGTAACCTTGAAGCACGGGCAAGCAACCAAAGAGTTTCCTCGTAAATTTGCCAAAGGTTCCAACCCTTTTTCCGACATTCTCAGCGCTATTTAAACTGCCCCAGCATTTAAAGCGCCTTAAAGCGCTTTTAATCTCTAACGTAACGTACCCTTTAAAGCGCTTAATTACGAAACGTAGCGCATTTAAGACGTTAAAGCGCTTGGGAGCCCTAATAGTACCAGAATGCTCGAAAGGGAAACTGTATTGAATATCTTTAATTACCTGGCACCTGACTAGAGGGTGTTTCCATTCTGGCATGGCTGTCGTACACGTGGAGGGCCTCACGACGCCATGACCCCATCTGGGGGCGTTTCTGCCCATCTGGGGACGTTTCTACGTGTGGGTCCTCCTGCCTGGGAGTGCTACTGCGCTAGGGGTGGCTTTTTGGGTGCCAACTCATGCCCCCAAGTATCTAGCCACTTACTCTAAGAGCGTATCTGCCTTCCTCTCACACCCTGCACCCGGTTATCCTGGGCGTGACCTTCCTCTTGGGTCGTATCTGTCCCGAAGGCGTCTCTGGGGCGGCAGGGGTACTTCGCGAGTCAGGCTGCCCTTTACTGGTACTATCACTATGGCCTTGAAGCCACCTTTTCCTTCTCTTTATCACTTTCCCGAGATATCGGGTCCTGAGGCTTTCCCACGGCGTCGCTCCCTCCATGGTCTTTCCTACCCATGGGTATCGGGGAACCACACCGTGGTTGCCTTGCTTTTACACTGTTTGATCTGGCGACGCCCTGGTTGGGCGACGCCTCTACGCAGGCGACGCCTTGCCTTGGCGACGCCTCCACCCAGGCGACGCCTTGCTTTGGCGACGCCTTGCCCTGCCTTGGCGACGCTTCCTCTTGGCGTCTCTACACCTGGGCGACACCTTGAGTTGACTTTGACTCTCCAGTCGTTGACTTTGACCTTGACTTAGTCAACGCCCTGATACGGGACGGTACATTTAATATTCACACCCCTATACAAAATTAATTCAAATGATACTCTTTTATTTAGTGTTTGGCCTTTCCCCTCATGGTTTGGACTTGGGCTTTCTTGGGCTTGGGCTTTGGGCTTGGGCCTCATCTTTTGCAAAGACTAATAAGAAGAACTTTAAATGATTTGGCCCTTGTCCATTTCTTCTATTGATAACATCTTTTTGATTCTCATCACTAAGTTAAGTAAGTGTTTTCTTTTAAACCTAAGCTCATGTGTGTTATGGCACGTAGAGGTTAGATTGCATGTATAATGAAAAGTGTAGCACCACGGAGAAGGTGCCTATGTAAACAGGCTGGACCCCTGATGTTGGTACACGAGTTGGTACCCTGGTGGTTATTTTGTTATTATTTTTTGCACTCCCTGGAGGAAAGATTTCGTTTTGTTGCAACACCAAGAGAGTGTGCCCTTGAACAAAATATTTTCCTGTTGAGTAAGCTTTCAGTTGATATTAGATTCTCGTGATGGAAAGTTGTTACAAGAGGTAAGCTATAAAAGGGGCTTGAGACCCCAGGTAAAGGTACGTTGTTTCTAAGACTGAAACTTATTACTTCTTAATTCTTATAAGCCTTGTACTGACTTGATCGTCGGAGTGCAATCAACAGGTAGGGCCCCCTCTATTTCAACGGAGATACGTTCAAGAGTAGTAAGAGATAGGACAGATTCGTAAAGAGACAGACCGAGCTAGAGCTTGTCATCAGAGTCAACCGACGAGTAAGTCAACCAGCAAGAACATTTGACGCCCACCGTGGGGCTCAATAAAACTAGATCCCACCCACAGTTGTGCTCGAGTTTCTAGACATGATCAGGAATACAAGGTAAGGTCCATTGTGATCTGAAGGGAATGACAACCCCACCATACAATAACTTATGGAAATTGTGAGTGCTCTCTAGGAGGCAATGACAACATCTAGGGCTGAACAGGAGAGACTCATGGCGGAATCCCGAGGTAAGCAGCTGCTCAAGCAAGACCAGCTGATGGCGAAAATAGACGCATTTAGAGCAAGCAATGACGAGTTACGCAAGACCAATGGAGAATTGCGTAGGAGTCTACAACAGCTTGACAAACGCTCCGCAAGGGAGCGAGGCCCGATTGTCCAACTAAGGGCTCGCCCCAAACCATTTTCGCAGGCGATTATGGACGTTGTAAAACCAGTCAATTACATAACGCCCGAGATTAATTTCACAGGTTTACCACCTAGATGATCATCTCGAGAGGAACCGATGTCATACATTGTAAGATGTTCATGGGTACGCTCACAGGCACAACATTACAGTGGTTTGTTGGCCTTCTTGATGGCCACATAACCTCCTTCGACCAATTTTCCGAGTTGTTCAAGATAAACTCAAAAACCAAAGCTCTGAATACCACATGATGTGAGTTGATTTTTAGATGTTTTCATTTAGGTGACATTTTACTTTTAAGATTGATTTTAACAATTAAGGGTGAGGACTTAAGAAAGATTCCCACTGGACACGAACTTAACCAAGTGGTTAAGTACGTGTGAAGGTTCACTTCACAGAGGCAAAGATGAAAAAACAAGATATGGTGTGATGTGATCCAAAAATACATAAAGATGACCAAGGATGCTACACTTGAAGGGTCATCTCAACAAGAAAATAAAGACCTAATTAATAGGAGAAATGGACAAAGCCCAAAGCATTTGAAGTTCTTCTTATTAGTCTTCTCAAAATATGAGGTCCAAGCCAATTAATATCTTTTGTAATATTTTTTAGAATAGTTTCAAGATAGAACATTAAAAGGGAAGTAGTAGGAAAAGTCACTTTTCTAGAATAAGGAAGTGACTTGAAAAGGGGTGGCATTTACCTTGTCTTTTCATATGCCTTGCCTTTTCATTTACAAGTGACTTTTCATGTATTTTTACCTTTTCATGACCGGTCCTCTATGCCTATATAAAGAGGAGCCTTGCTTTTGTAAACATAAGTTGAAAGTTGAATATTGAAATTGAAAGTGAAGTTACTCTTTAGAATTTGAGTGGTTTCTTTGTGAGACTTGCTCTCCTTCTCTTTTTATCTTATCTCGTGGCTCTTAGGAATCCTCAAGTGGCGGCACTCCCACTCATCTTGGAGCCTTCCACCATCTAAGTGGCATGATCACTCCATTGTCTTCAACCACATAAGTTTCTTCAACTCTTCATCTTCTTCTTCCATACCCATTCTATATCAAAAACTCTAAAACATGTTTTGTTTCTTGTTCTTGATTTTCAATCGGTCAAATGTTGCTATTGAATGTTTCTAATCAATAGTTTTTCATTGGTTCTTGTTTTAATCGGTTGGAATTACTTGTTTATGTTCTATTCGGTTCATGTTTTTGAAATGGGTTTCCCATGGGTTTCTTGATTTGTGTTCTTTAAATGAGTTTCTAATGGGTTTCTTGATTTGTGTTTTTGTATTGCTTGTAGAATCTTGATCCAATTCTTGAAAGTGTCATATGATGTTTCATCTCCTAATCAACTCATATCATGGTGAATATGGAATGCAATTGTGAAAGTGAATTGGGGACATGGTAAGCATCAATGGTGGTCATTGCCAAACCAAATGATGATGCATACTCAATAAATGAGCCAAAACCTAAGAACACAATTCAAGGAAAACATATGAAAATTAAGAGCATAAATGGAATGGAAAATGGAAAGGAAAATGGAAGAAGAAACTTAGGGAAGGGATGGTGAGGATGATCACGCCACTTGGGGTGTGGAGGCCACCAAGATAATTGGAAGGGTCGCCACTTGAGAGCCTCACACTCTTCAAGATAAGACATGTAAAGAGGAAACAAGCCTCACTCTAATCTTTCACAAAATGTGCAGAGTTTCTTTACTTCTCAAAACTCAATATGTAAAATACAATGGGTAAGCCTCCTATTTATAGGTGAAGGAGCCTTGGAAAACAAGCAAGAGGGGTAGGATTGGAAAAGAGAAAAAATGGGCAGCCTTAGGGTTTGACTAAGTCAAACCAGCATCCTAGGTTTGTCCTTCTAGAAACTAGATCAAATTGCCTTCTTAAAGGGCTAGGAACAAGCTAAAATGATACATACACCCCCTATTATGCTAAAGGCACCTTATTCTAGCCTATCTTTACTATTTGAACCCCTAAAGTGAGCCCAAAATTATTTACAACATATTCTATCTCTTAAGAAGACCAAAAGGAAGAACAATTGGTGCTTTGGTTTATGCCCATCTCCTCTGGTTGAGTCCATAAGATCCTTGGTGGGGTCTTGAATTATTTGCTGAGATGACTGCTCGCCATGTTGTGCTTTGTCTTTTTCTTCCTTGGTCATCTTCATAGGTACTTGGTTTGTATCACTATGTGCCTTGTCTATTGCTTCCTTGGTCATCTTCATAGCTACTTGGTTTGTATCACAATCCTATTCCACACTTGAGATGATCCAAAAGTTCTTTGAAAACTATTTTTGATTGATCTCTCTCACTTAGTTAATGCATAGGAGCGTAAAATAACATTTTTATTTTTCAATCAAATGGTTAAACAGTTAAAACAAAAAGCCAAAAGTTGTTGGAATCATTTAAAACAGAAAAACCACTTAACAAAACTTTGTTAAGGTTTTAAGAAAAACAATCGATTGAATTATCGAAAAAATCGATTGATTTTTGTTTGACAGCAAAGGCAAAAGCAAAGCTTTTCCAAATCATTTTAAAATCCACTAAGTATCAAACAACCTGTTGATTCGAAATTTCAACTTGTTGAAATTTGTTTGACAGCAAAGGCAAAGACAAAGCTTTTCTAAATCATTTTAAAATCTACTAAGTGTCAAACAGCCTGTTAATTCAAAATTTCAACCTGTTGAAATTTCACTTCCTTTTAAAAAAACCCATATTTTCAAAAGGTTAAGGATTCAAATGAACTTGGATCATTTTAAGGAGTGAATTAACAAGTTTCAAACAACTAGACACACATACACACACAGAGCAACAAGGTCTTCAAGCTTTCCACTTGGATTTGGAGACATCAAAGCATCTTGTTCAATAGAATTCACCCAAAGACGAGGTCTTATACGAATTATAGGGATAACTGGCTCTAGAAGGGAGGTTAAATGGAACCTTGAACTGTTTTTGTAGAAGATATAACAGACCTTTAGAAAATAGTCTAACAAGCCAAGATAAAGAAAATAATAAAAGTAAAACAACTAGCAAGAGTAAGGAGAGAAACAAGACATAAGAATTCATCCTAGTTCATTCGAACCCGAGCTATGTCTAGTCCCCTTAAGCCAACTACTTAAGGGATTTCAGTAATCAAGACACCTTGATTACAGTGAGTATACCAATCTATCTAGGTTACAACGATTATATCAACCTCTCTAAGTTATCCTTCTCAATCTTCCCTTGATGCCAAGAAATCTCAAAGAAAAACACTCTCAAAGAGAGCACAAGTAAAGCTCATTAGGGTATAACTTCACATAGTGAAGAATTTACAATGGTTTTCACTCAACCGAAAAAATAGATGCTCAATAACTAATAGGACTATAAAACTCTTTGCACATATTTCACTTGTGTATATCTTGTATATCTTCATTTATAGGTTGTATACATATTAAGTTCATCTTGTTATTCATCCTTGATTTCTTCATATATAGCTTTTTTAGATGAGACTATTGAAGACTTGATCAAGAAGGTCTTGATCTTCTGCAAAACTCTTTTAAGGTAGACTCTCAATATGGAAGGTATTGATTTGTCCTTAAAAGCTTTCATTTATATAATCCTGTAAATAGAGATAATTTTGCAAGTATTGTATATAAAGAAACGAATCATGATATTGATAAGGGATAAACAGTAGTAAAATTCATAGATCAATAGGCATGTAATTTGCATAGAAAATGTATGAAAACAAGTGAAAAACATACCAAGAACCCTCCAACTCCAGCTGCAATCAGAGACAAGCAAGAAAAAGAGAAAATTGTAGAAAAAAAGCAAAAAAGCAAGTAAACAAGGATGGAGCAAAAGGAGTCAATCCACCCAACAAATTGAATCCATAGAGTTTGTTAAAAACCCTAAAAAAGTTGAGTGCTTCTATATACGCTGAGCGGATTGGGGTCAGAACGATGAAAGAATTCCAAAGAAAAAAGGGCTTAGTGAAAGTAGAAGGGTTGAGCGCAAAACATTCTTAATCATGAAGAAAGTCCAATTTCTCTTAGAAAGAGGCTTGAGCCAACTTGCACCAAGTTCGAGAACAAAAGGATTTCGTTTAAAGCCTAAGCCAAGCGAATTTTACTTCATGGTTAGGAAAGGTCAGTGTTAGGCTTAATTTGGAGCAAATCCCAGGTAAATATTTGACTTTGGAGATCCAAAGAAGCCTAAAGATTACTTAAGGATGAAGACAGACAAAACGCTGAGCAAATTCACCTGCACTGAGCCGATGTTGAATCCCTCTGAAACTCATCCAAAAATTCTATAAATAGGGACCTTGGGTATCACTCAAAAACATCGAGAGGAAAATCATCAACTTTTCTTAGGCATATGAGATAGAAAGCCTCAAAGTTGAAGCCTAGAGAAATCTCTCGAGGAAGGAATCTTGAAGCCTAAGTTGGACCACAACACTCAAGGATCCATTAATGCAATCCTAGCTTGCATCATTTGTAGACTTCTTCTTCATTGTTTTGATTTGAATATCTTCTACTGATGGAGATCAAGCTCAAGTGGACATGGAGGCCAATCACCAAGATCAAGAAGAGGTAGAGGCTCAAATGGAGGACGCCCATAGAGGTCAAAGCCCACCTCAAAGGCTTACAAGAAGCATGTTCAAAGCTTTAGGAGCTAGGGGATGTTTATTTACTCTTTTTGTAATTTCTTTGGTTGAAGGTGCTTAGAGGGAAACATTAGAAACCTCTATTGTTAAAGCATCTTTTAGTCTTTAGTTAGGAGTCTTAGGAGGGGGGGTGCGTTAGTAGATAGGTGTAGGAGTAAATAAGGAGGTGCCAAAGTGAGAGAAGAGGTCACACCTTCCTCATGCTTGGTTTAGGCGCCGGTTCTAGTAGCTTTTAGGAGGGAATTTTGAATTCTTTTAGTTTGATTTTCAGCACATCTAGGCTATAAATATAGGTGCTGCCCTTGTACATTTCAGATTTGAATTTAGAGAAAAGAAATTATACTCAATTTTTGAGAGAGCATTGGAGAGCTTTGTGCCTTCTTCACTAGTCTTATCTTGATGGTTCCATGGTTACCTCAAGTGGCGGCTTGCACACTCATCTAGGAGTCTCCATCCTTCTAGTGGCGTGATCATCCAACCATACATCCATGTTCATGAGCTTTCTCCTCTCCTTCCTTCCTTCTCTTTCAATTGTTCATGTTTAGCTTGTTGTTCTTGAATTTCTGTTCGGCAGTTTTCAATTCTTAGGTGTTTTGGTTCGGTTCCTTTGTTTCCTTGCTGTTCATTGTTGTTCTTATTCATTTCCAGCCTTTATGTTCGGTTCATTTCAGTTTTTAGCTAATTCTATTCGGTGCATTTGCTTCTTCTTTCATTTTAATCGGTTCAATTTGACTTTAATTGGAACTTCCATATGAGTTTGGATTTGGTGTTAGTTTTGGTGAGTTCTTGACTTCAAACATTGATCCAATTCTAAGAGAAAGTGCCTAACTATTGTCCAACTCAAGTTGATTCCTAAGAATGTCAAGAATCATTCTCTTCTTTGCTATTGGAATCACATCATGTGGTATCAAGAGTTTAGGTGTGTTCTTGTTTAATTGTTGAGTTGTGTTGCACTTTAATTTCAAGAGCTCTTTATTTTCTTGCAATTTAAGGTTCTGTTTTAGGCTTATTTGAGTATTGCTTGCTGTTTTAATTTTTGTGCCTATCATATGTTTGAGTATTTTCCTTTTTTGAATCCATACAAGTTTTGTCTTAGTCTTGTTTTTCCATAATTGTCATCACTTCTTGTAGTACTTTTATTGCTTTTGTTGTTTCTTGCTTTAGTGTCATATAATTTTCTGAATTTGATATTGATCCTTTGTGCATTTTTTCTTTTAGAATTGAGTTCATACTTGTATTCTAGACCTATACAAGTTCCTATACATCATTTTCCATTATGTCTTTGCTAGTTCATAATTCTGTTTTTCATTCCTATTAGGATTCCTCTGTTTTCTGAAAAAGTGCTTACTATTTTTCCTTATTGCAATTGATTTACTCACTGGAAAATTATGAAATTCTGGATTTGTGTTATTCAAAGTGTTATAAAAGCATAGAAAAAAGAAGTACTCAAAAATTCAAAGTACACAAAAAATGATAAATAAAATACAAAAAGTGTACAATTCTGCCGAAAAAAATACGGTAATCTGGCAGCGATTTTGAAAAATTTATCTCAATTAATTGGCTTACTGTTTTTAAGTGATTCCAGTGCCATTATTGAGTTAACATCTTGAAGTTTCTGTGGTTTAAATTTCATAATCCAGTTCGCTCTATATCATTTCAGTTAAATCAGTGAACATCAAGCACAGTTTGCATAAAAAAAAAAAAAAAATTCCAGTAGTTAATTTTTTGTTTTCTTCATCTACTCTAATGCTTTTCTTTAAATATTCTTTTGTGTGCCTACTTTTTCATTGACTTCCTTATTTTCTTGCTTGTCTTTTATTCATTACTCTTTGAGTTTGTCATACATATAGTATTCCTTTTATTCATTGTTTTGATTTGAATATCTTTTACGGTGTGAAAGCATAGAGAATTGTAGAAATTTGGAAGATATAAAAATTATTACGGTGAATTTAAGGGAGGTTATGCCAACACTCTAGGAGGAGTCTAGCAAGAAGATAACTTTAGAGAGAATTTTGAACAAGTAAAAGTGTCTCAATTGGACAACATTTCATTACTCAAATCAATGTGAAAAATCATGTATAAGAGACTCCTATTTGTAGGATAAAGTCTCTCAAATTCTCTCAAATGAGCATGTGACAAGTGTCACTACCTCATTGGTGCAAACCCTCTCCATTGAGGAGAGACATGTGGAGTCTCATGCCTTCCTTGCCTACATTTCTATTTGCACCCCTCTTTTACTATTTTACACTTTACTTTCTTTTCTATTTACATCCTTCTTTACTTTGGCCCAAAATACAAGGCCCAAAACTTCATAACTACTCTATATAATTTTTACAAGGCTAAGAAGAAGAAAACGACTTTATAATCATCCATGTTTGTTGTTTCTTAGCTACTTATACTTAAACTTTCACTGTAAGATCTTATTATGAGTTGTTAAATTTATCTTATTGAGATTGGATGACAATGTGATATTTCTAGAGTTGTTGTTGTTTATGAATGCATGTTTTTGTTTGAGATTCAAATTCCTTAGGTTTGGTAGGATGATTAATGCTTAATGGTGAGGAACAACCTTTGATTGTCCATAGAAAATGAATGAGGTCGAAAGGCGATTTCATGTATCTGAACCCTATTCCGCATACCATAGGATTTAATGGTCCCAAATCACAGAGTTAGGACTATGGTTGATGGAAACCATCCAACCTCGAAACTTTTGGCTAAGCAAATAGACAAAGATTGAATATTAATGAAGATATTGTAGAGTCTTTTTGTTCTTCTTAGCCTTGTAAAATTTGTACAAAGTAGTTAGAAAGTATTGGACCTTGTATTTTGGGCAAAAGTGGAGTAGGGTGTAAATAGAAAAGAGAGTAGGGTGTAAAATAGTAAAAGAGTGGTGCAAATAGAAATGTAGACAATGAAGGCAAGAAGGTCCACATGCCCTCTCCTCAATGAAGAGGATTTTACTCCAATAAAAGCATTCCACTTTTTGGTCTCCCAATAGTGAAGATTTGCACCAATAAGGTGGTGACACTTGTGATGTGAGTTGATTAGGAGATGAAACATCATATGACACTTTCAATAATTGGATCAAGATTCTACAATCAATTCAAGAACACAAATCAAGAAACCCATTAGAAACCCATTTCAAGAACACAAATCAAGAAACCCATGGAAAACCCATTTCAAGAAAATGAACCGAATAGAACATCAACAAGTAATTCCAACCAATTAAAACAAGAACCAATGACAAACTATTGATTAAAAACATTCAATAGCAACATTTGACCGATTGAAAATCAAGAACAAGAAACAAAACATGTTTTAGAGTTCTTGATATAGAATGGGTATGGAAGAAGAAAATGAAGGGTTGAAGAAACTTATGTGGTTGAAGACAATGGGAGTGATCATGCCACTTGGATGGTGGAAGGCTCCAACATGAGTGAGAGTGCCGCCACTTGAGGATTCCCAAGACCCACAAGATAAGACAAAGAGAAGGAGAGCAAGTCTCACAAAGAAACCACTCAAATTCAAGAGAGTAACTTCACTTTCAATTTCAATTTTCAACTTATGTTTACAAAAGCAAGGCTCCTCTTTATATAGGCATAGAGGACCGGTCATGAAAAGGTAAAAATACATGAAGAGTCATTTTAAATGAAAAGGCAAGGCATATGAAAAGACAAGTAAAATACCGCCTCTTTTCAAATCACTTCCTTATTCTAGAAAAGTGACTTTTCCTACTACTTTCCTTTTAATGTTCTTTCTTGAAACTATTCTAAAAAATATTAAAAAAGATATTAATTGGGCTTGGACCTCATCTTTTGAGAAGACTAATAAGAAGAACTTCAAATGTTTTGGGCTTTGTCCATTTCTCCTATTAATGAGGTCTTTATTTGTTTGTTGAGATGACCCTTCAAGTGTAGCATCCTTGGTCATCTTTATATATTTTTATCACATCATGCTCTCCAAGTTGGAGAAAATTCGACCACGAATTTAGTACTCTTGCATAAGAGAAAGTCTGATTGCAATTAGATAAGAGAATGCAAGAAGAGATAGGGAAACTTAACTTAGTATTTTGAAACGTTGGGAGTTCAGAAAAAGATGTCCTATAAACAGACCATGTTGTAAAATATTGTTTGGAAATTGTGATATTCTTTGGAAAAAATCCTCTTAAATGGTGTAAACCATTATAAGGTATGTAAAAATCATCCCTAACATTCTTTAACCAAGATGGTGTTGAAGTAGGAACCTTGGGTAATGAAAAAGACAAAGAAGAAGAATACCTTGGAGGTTCAAGTTGAGGCATAGCACGAGTCAACATGATTGATTTAATTGGTAAGGTATTGTGACTCGGATTAGCACTTACTTCCTTTGCTTTCTCATTTTCTCTTTTAGTTTTCATTTTTATTTGGTCCTCATGAACCTCTTGGGGAGAGAGGGGTTTTAAGGTAACCTTGCGCCCTTGGAAGGAAAAAGACATTGTATTGGATATGTCATCATGTAAAACATGTCTATCATATTGCCAAGGCCTTCCTAAAAGAACATGAGTTGCTTCCATGGGCACAACATCACATAAAACCTCAGCTTTATACTTTCCTATTGGAAAGTTTACGAGGACTTGTTTGTTAACCATGATTTCACCTTCAGTACTAAGCCATTGTAATTTATAGGGCTTGATATGAGAGATACTGGGTAAGGCTAACTTCTCCACAACTCTTGTACTAGCCACATTAGTACAACTACCCCCATCAATAATCAAGGAACATAACTTGTTGGTGATAAAACATCGGGTGTGGAAAATATTTTCTCTTTGGGTATCATCCAAAGGTTTTGGAATTGTTCCCAACATTCGCCTTATCATAAATAAGTAACCTTCACAAGGTATTTCACACTCATATTCACTAAGAGTTTTTGATGGGGAAGGGGAGTTAGATCTAGATGAGTTATCACTAACTACTTGACCCTCCTTAACCATCATGGTTCTCTTTGTTGGACAATTTGCGGCTGTATGACCAAAACCTAAACATTTAAAACATTTTTTACTTGAGGTCTTGGTAGGTGATATAGGAGTTGAAGGTGAGGGTTTTGAATCTTTTGGTTTGTAAGTGAACTCCTTTTTAAAATTAGAGGGAAAAGTTTAATTAAATTTTTGTTTATTTGTCCAAGATGTGTGGTAAAAGCCATCATTATGAGAATTTTTAAAAGATTTTTTCTTTAAAAGTTGGGATTCTACCTTGATGGCAAGGTGAACCAAATTTTCTAAAGAAGAATATTCATGCAATTCTACCACATCTTGGATTTCCCTTTTAAGACCACTTACAAAGCGAGCCATTTTGGACTCCTCACTTTCATGGATGTTTATATTAGTTAAAAGCGTTTCAAGTTCCTTGAAATAAGCATCTACACTTAGCGTGCCTTGATGAAACCTTTGGAGTTTCAACAAAAGGTCTTTCCTATAATGTGGAGGCACAAATCTAGCGCGCATGCATTCTTTTAAATCATCCTTAGAAACCACGGGTGGTCTTTTGTTTAGCCCAATGTCCATTGCAAGTTTATAACACCATTGCATGGCATAGTCTAAAAATTCTAGGGAGGCTAACTTTACCTTTTGGTCATCTTGGACCTCATGTACATTAAAAATTTGTTCACATTTAGCCTCCCATCCCAAATACACATTAGGATCACCATCTCCATTAAAACTAGGTAATTTTAAGGCTTTGCCACATTTTGGCGCTTATCTTCATAATGTTGGTGCCTCCTCCATTCGACTTCCTCATCATAACCACCATAATTGTGAGAACTCCTTGAATCATATCTATGATGATGCCTTCTTTGTCTTGGAGACATTTCATTCATCATTTCTAATATTTGAAGTCTTTCTTCCATTTGTCTCATTGCTTCCTCCTTTTGGGCAATTGTCCTCTTAGCTTCCTTCAATTCTCCAATTAGGAAAGTGATGGAGATCAAGCTCAAGTGGACATGGAGGCCAATCATCAAGAGCAAGAAGAGGTTAAGGCTCAAATGGAGGACACTCATGGAGATAATACCCCACCTCAAAGGCTTACAAGGAGCATGTTCAAGGCTTTAGGAGCTAATGGACGTTTGTTTTCTCTTTTTGTAATTTCTTTGTTTGAAGGTGCTTAGAGGGAAACATAAGAAACCTCTTTTGTAAAAGCATCTTTAGGTCTTTATAGTTTAGGAAACTTAGGGGGGTGTGCGTTAGTAGAGAGGTGTAGATGTAATAGGGAGGTGCCAAACTAAGAGAGGAAGTCACACCTTCCTCATGCTCTAGGATTGGCGCCACTTTTTGGGGGGAATTTTGAATTTAATTAGCTTTGCATTTCAGCACCTCTAGGCTATAAATAAAGGTGCTTAGCTTGTACAATTCAGATTGGTAATTTGTATTAGTGAAACTCTACTCAATTTGAGAGAGAATTGGAGAGCTTTGTGCCTTCCTCACTTAGTCTTATCTTGAGAGTTCTTGGTTACCTCAAGTGGCGGCATAACACACTCATCTTGGAGTCTCCATCCTCTAAGTGGCGTGATCATCCAACCAATTCCTCCATCTGCATGAGCTTTCTCTTCTCCTTCCTTCCTTCTCCTTTTATGTTCATGTCTTAGCTTGTGTTCTTGCATTTTCAGTTCGGTATTTTTAGTTCCTTTGCTGTTTTGCTTCGGTTCCTTTTGCTTTTGCCGATCCTCTTTGCTTCTTCTTCATTTCTAGTTGCTGTTTTTTATTCAATTTGACAATACATGGATCTTCCATGTGAGTTTGGGTTGGTGAGTTCTTGAACATAGAACCTTGATCCAATTCTATAAAAAAGTGCCTACCTCATATCCAACTCAAGTTGATTCCTAAGAATGTCAAGAATCATTCATATTGTGCTATTGGAATCACATCAGAAAGCTTTTTGAGGAGAATGTTGTTTAGAGGATTCTCCACTAGAAATATGATCCATATTATCAAACAAACACAAAATACAATGAACAAACAATTAGAAAAACAAGGTATATAGCAAAAAACATAAAAAATTGCCCACGGCCTAAATGAAAGAAAAGGGAAGAATTACTCAAGAAAACAAATTCTTTCCTTAACCAAGTCTCCTTGTGGATTGGGTAAATCTCAAGTGAAAGATGCCAAAGCAAACCACACTTGCTCAAAGCTAAATCACCACAAAACTTTAAGGAAGAAGAAAAGACAAACAAGAAAAGGTGTAAACAAGAAATAGCTAAACCAAAGTGGAAGTAAAAGATATGACAAAACTTGGAAAAGAATATTGAATGAAAAAGACAATTAAGAAAATAAGGCACTCAATAAAAGATAGTACACAAAGGGAACCTAGAGAATAGTACTAGAATTGGATGAAGAAAACTAAAAAACAGTACTACTGGAATTTATTCTGGAAAATAGTACTACTAAAAAACAGATTCGGGAAAAAACAAAGGAAATCTATTATGGAATTAAAAACAACATTGAGAACTTCAAGAGACACAATAGAAATGATGTTTATGAACTTGTATGGATCTACAAACAAGTATGAACTCAAATCTAAAAAGAAAAATGCACCAAAGGATCAAAAACAGAAATATAAAACTGAACTCAAATAAAATCAATCAACCAAAATTATCAAGAAGATTACTACATAGAATTGATGACATTTTGGGAGAAACATGACTTGACAAAACTTATGTGGATTGAAAAATAAAAATGACTCAAACACAATTAATTTGTACCAATTAAAAACAACAAGAAAGACTCAAATACAGTAAAAACAGAACAACACACAAAAAAAGGAACCTAAAAACAAAATTATGCACAAAATAAGGTGCTGGAAAATAAATTGCTTGAATTAAAAGTGTCAAATCAACTCAAAAAAAGAACAAACCCATGGCTCATGATACCACATGACGTGAGTTGATTAGGAGATGAAACATCATATGACACTTTCAAGAATTGGATCAAGATTCTACAATCAATTCAAGAACACAAATCAAGAAACACATTTCAAGAACACAAATCAAGAAACCCATGGGAAACCCATTTCAAGAACATGAACCAAATAGAACATCAACAAGTAATTCCAACAATTTAAAACAAGAACCAATGACAAACTATTGATTAGAAACATTTAATAGAAACATTTGACCGATTGAAAATCAAGAACAAGAAACAAAACATGTTTTAGAGTTTTTGATATAGAATGGGTATGGAAGAAGAAGATGAAGAGTTGAAGAAACTTATGTGCTTGAAGACAATGGGAATGATCACGCCACTTGGATGGTGGAAGGCTCCAAGATGAGTGAGAGTGTCACCACTTGAGGATTCCCAAGACCCACAAGAGAAGAAAAAGAGAAGGATAGCTAGTCTAACAAAGAAACCACTCAAATTCAAAAGAGTAACTTCACTTTCAATTTCAATATTCAACTTATGTTTACAAAAAGCAAGACTCCTCTTTATATAGGCTTAGAGGACCGGTCATGAAAAGGTAAAAATACATGAAAAGTCATTTGTAAATGAAAAGGCAAGGCATATGAAAAGACAAGTAAAATGTCTCCCCTTTTCAAATCACTACCTTATTCTAGAAAAGTGACTTTTCCTACTACTTCCCTTTTAATGTTCTATCTTGAAACTATTCTAAAAAATATTACAAAAGATATTAATTGGGCTTGGACCTCATCTTTTGAGAAGACTAATAAGAAGAACTTCAAATGCTTTGGGCTTTGTCCATTTCTCCTATTAATGAGGTCTTTATTTGCTTGTTGAGATGACCTTTCAAGTGTAGCATCCTTGGTCATCTTTATGTATTTTTGGATCACATCAACTTGTCACACTTGCATTTGGTTTTGAGTGAGAGACTTTCTCCTTCAAATAGGAGTTTCTTGTGTTAGAATATACGGCATTAAACAAGAGGGGGGTGAATTGTTTATGAAATATTTTCGTAAACTTTGAAGGTATATTGAAAGCCAAAGCAGAATTAGAGAGAAAGGAATAACGGAATTAAACACACAAAACCGTTTAAGTTGATATTAAGAAAAACAACTGGTTGTTTCTGCGATTCAATCGGTTGTTTTTATCAACAAAGCTTAAAACAACTTAAAAGCAGAATGTAAATGAGTTCAGGGCAAGAGAAAAGCACACAAGCAATTTATACTGGTTCACTTTTATCCCAAGAGCTACATCTAGTCCCCAGAAACCACTGGGTATCTACTATGCAATAAAAACCAGATTACAACACCACACACCCAAGAAGTGACCTTGAACACCTCAAGCTACACACTTCTTTTGGCACACAACACCACAGAAATCAAAACACCCTTTGATTCTGCACTTACACAACAATTCCAGAAATACAAGAGATAAAGAAAGGATTTCATCTGACCAATATCCAAAAAGAAAAGATTACAACAATCTTATTCCACTCCTTCATGAAAATCCAAAAGCTTGATGCAAATCTTGGAAACTCAAATCTGTTTTCTCAAACTCAAAAAGTCTAAAATGTTTCTCTTTTCTTTAGGAGCATAGAACAAACTTTATATACTCCAAAAGTTTGTTAAAACATTTAAAGCAGGAGCTAAAACGGTTATAAAACATCAAAAGCTGATTTACAAAGCATAACAAAATTCTGTTATGGATTTTCAAAAAAATAATTTGTTGAATTCTCGAAACAGTCGATTGAATTGGTTTGACAGCTTCAAACCCTTTTCAAAAACCACTAAGTGTCAAACAACCTATTGATATGACAAAACAACTGGTTGTTTTCCCACTTGTTTGGAAAACACTCTTTTTTCAAAAAGGTTTTGATTCAAATCAGTTCTAGATTCAAACAAGGAGTGGATTACACTTTAATCTACCCATAACCCACCCACACAAGCAGCAACTCTAGCCTTCCATCAAACACCATGGATTTGGAAACATCAAAGCTCAAGATCATCCTTGATCAACAATCTCCCCCTATTTGATGAAGACAAATCCCTGGTTGCTTGTGTTGAACTGTTAGAATCTGAATTAGCACCTGCAAAACATAATCTATGCAAACACAAAGAATATATAACAACAGGTTATGAAGGCACACAAACCAGTTTTCTGCATAATCAATTTTTGTAGAAAAACCAATTAAAATAGTGTGTGCAACAACAAATTTAACATGTTGAACAAGAGAATATAAACCATTCAAGATCAAAGTTTTGCAGCAGGTTACACAACACATAAACCAACACCTTCTCCCCATATTTGTCTTCACAAATAGAATGAAGAAAGGGTAAAACAAAATCAAGAAAGAAATTGTCCAGAAATTTAAAGCAAGAAAAACATAACACATCTTTAGTCTTCCTTTCCATACTGCAGCTCAAATAATTGGTTTTGCACAACTTCTATCTGCTCATCCAAGTTCTGAAAACGTGCATCCTTGCTCTGGAATCTGTCATCAAAGTTTTAAAAATTGGTAGCACAAAATTCATGGAGATTCCTTTGGTTCTCTGGAAATCTGTGCATCCTGTTAACCATAAACCTTTCAAAAGGAGACATTGATGTTATGCGATATCCTATGTTCCCAACACTTGGTCCAACACCAAAATCAATAGCAGGTTCATTCTCTTGAGCATCGATTCCAGCACCTTCAGTAGCAGCAGCTTGTTCTTCCTCTTCTTGTTCAGCTTGCACACCACTTGAGGAACCACCTTGGTCTCCATCCTTGCTTATCCATCTTCCACTAATTTTGGTGAATCTCATCTTACTAAGTGAACCATTGTTCACTTTGTGTGATGATTTCACCACTTCAGTTTGTTCTTCCTCAAGATCCACTTCAAAATCATTCAGAAATTTAGAAATCAAGATAACATATGGATAGTGGTAATCACTTAACCTCATGGATTTCTGCATGTGCTCCTTGAAGATGTGGATCCAATTGATTTTGACCTTGTTCATGATACAATATATGTAGACAAGGTTCTCCTCGGTAAGCACAGAGTGATTACTCCCCCTAGGTGTGAGCATCCAAGTCACAATGAAGGAAATTAGCCTTTCATTTAGCTTTAGTCCACCCACTGAAAAGTTTCTTACCTTTGCTTGAGGATTCATCAAGCAATTTTTATAAAACTGAATTTTGTTAAATTCTTCCACCACATCAATATTTCCTTTGTTAATTCACAGTCCTGCATACTTTAATCCCGTAATGGTAGACCAAACATCATGTGTAATTTCCATGTCAACTCCTTTTACATGAGATACAAGATTATTACCAACAAATTGAAGGTTGATGTAAAAAACCCTCACAATATCAAGATACATGTTTCCTGACATTTCTAAGAACCTCTTTAGCAACTACTCTTTGAGAAGACTCCTCACCTTAACCAACTTTTTATCCCTCAACTAGTTGAAAGAGATGAGCTTTGGATTATTTATAGCTTTCCTATTTGTCTCATATAGATATTTCTCAATCTTTTCATCTTCACTCGAGAACCACGCTTCAAGACGTCCTCCTCTTCTAACTGCCCTAGTTTTAATCCTCTTTGATGAAGGGGATGTGGAATACATGGAGGTAGAAGGAACAACAAGAGATGTGACAATGGGTTGTTTTTGTGAAGAGAAACAACTACATAGGAGTTTATATATGCACAGAAAGCAATTCCAATCCTTGGCTTTTAGTGGGTTTTAGTCTTCAAGAAAGAGATTCTAGTCCAAGACTTCATAGTGGCACGTCACTCAGTGGTAGTTTTCACATGGAAAGCACATGTGGACTTTGACTAGTCATAAAAGGCTATTAATTTTCCAAGAAATTATGGAATATATTCCATTTATGACTAATGTAACACCCTTTCTGAACGAAAATAGACCCATGATAAATGCACTTTGACCATAACTACTCGAGGAGTGAATCTGCAACAAACAGAATGTATAGAGAAATTAAATCAATTTAATGCAGTGCTGTCAGAGGGGAAACAATCAGTTGTTTCGTGAAAACTATCAGTTGTTTTTCTGTGACAACAGTTAAAGCATTTCACATAACAATAATGACAGGCAGAGATGAATCAGAATAAAACTTTCACATACACCATTACATAGATATAGAATAAATACATCAATTAAGATTTTTCATACTCCAGATTTAAAGAAAACTTAAAATAGAAAAGAAAAAAAAAATCAAGTCTTATCCTTTTAACAAAGTGGTTCTCTCAATGAGTCATAGTTCATGATCAAGAAAATTCTCTTGACTTCTAAGAAGACTGAGTCTGGTACAGATCTGTAATTGGGAGTTCAGATAGAATCTTTTCCCTTCATAAGCTTGATCTTTTGACTCAAGAATCCTTGATCTCTTAAAAATCTTGCAAAACCATCAAATCAAGCAACAAGATTTGGTCCCCTTACAAATGTGGGTCCTATGGCATTAACTTTATCACTAGGAACCTCAGAATTATTGGGAACTTATCTCATAACACCTTTAGGAACAAAAAATTTCCTAATTTTACAGAATCTAACAGAGTGGCCCCTTTTCATGCAACAAAAACATGTAACAATCGATTGTTTCAATTTTTCAATCGATTGTTTTTCTGGCACAGTTGAAAAAGATGTTGAAATCCCACTTTTCTTAATCTATGGATTAAATCCTAAACCTGATTTTCTAAAAACACATTGAGCTTGTTCATCTCCAACTCATGCTTCCTAAGCTTTCCAAACAAGGAGGCTGTAGTCAAAGATGCCAAGTCTTTAGATTTTGAGATAGTTGTGACTTTAGGTTGCCAAGATCTATCAAGACACTTGAGGATCTTGATGTTCAACTCTTCTTTGTCAAGGACTTTTCCAAGATTCATTAGGTGATTGACAATGTGAATGAATCTCTTTTTCACATTTGCAATTGTTTCTCCTTTAAGCATCCTGAACATCTCATGAGTTACATCTAGAGTATCCCAAATCTCCTTAGCAGATCCTCATTGTGAGACCCAAAAAAACCCATCAGAGTTTAAGGCAGAGGTCATGATATTCTTACCAATGCAATCAAACTTGGCCTTTTTATTTTCAGCATCATTCCATTGGGACCATGGTTTTTCAATAAAAACACCATCCTTTTTAAACTTAGGAATAAAAGGGTCATGTTCAATTGCATCCCAATTCCTCTATCTAGTGATTCAACAAAGATTTTCATTCGTACCTCCCAAAACTGGTAATTCAAACCACAAAACAAAGGTGGCCTGTTTATTGAGGCACCCTCCCCAAAAGGTAATTTTTCAGCCATAAGAAAAAGATATAGGATTGAAAAACTTGAATGACTTTCAAGAACTTAGCTCTTGATGCCAATTGTTAGAATATATGGCCTTAAACAAGAAGGAGGGGTGAATTGTTTATGAAAGATTTTTGCAAACTTTGAAGATATAATGAAAGCCAAAGCAGAATTACAGAGAAAGGAATCAAGGAATTAAACACACAAAATTGTTGAAGTTGATATTCAGAAAAACAACTGGTTGTTTCTGCAATTCAATCGGTTGTTTTTATCAGCAGATCTTAAAACAACTTAAAAGCATAATGAAAATGAGTTCAGGGCAAGAGAAAAGCACACAAGAAATTTATACTGGTTCACTTTTATCCCAAGAGTACATCCAGTCCCAGAAACCACTAGGTATCTACTATGCAATTAAAAAACCAAATTACAACACCACACACCAAAGAAGTGACCTTGAACATCTCAAGCCACACACTACCACACAAATCAAAACACCCTCTGATTCTGCACTTACACAACAATTCCAAAAAATACAAGAGATAGAGAAAGGATTACACCTAATCAATATCCAAAAAGAAAATATTACAGCAATCCTATTCCACTCCTTTGTGAAAATCCAAAACCTTGATGCAAATCTTGAAAACCACTTGTATCTACTATGCAATCAAAAAACCATATTACAACACCACACACCAAAGAAGTGACCTTCAACACCTCAAGCCACACACTTCCTTTGGCATACAACACCATAGAAATCAAAACACCCTCTGATTCTGCACTCACAACAATTCCATAAATACAAGAGATAGAGAAAGGATTACACCTGATCAATATCCAAAAAGAAAAGATTACAACAATCCTATTCCACTCCCTTGTGAAAATCCAAAAGCTTGATGCAAATCTTGAAAACTCAAATCTGTTTTCTCAAACTCAAAAAAGTCTAATTTGTTTCTCTTTTCTTAGGAGCGTAAAGCAAACTTTATATACTCCAAAGGTTTGTTAAACACATTTAAAGCAGGAGCCAAAATAGTTAGAAAACATTAAAAGCTAATTTACAAAGCATAACGAAATTCTGTTATGGATTTTCAAAAGAACAATCAGTTGAATTCTCGAAAGAACCGATTGAATTGGTTTGACAACAAAGTCAACCAAGTCAAACAACTTCAAACCCTTTTCAAAAACCACGAAGTGTCAAACAACCGATTGAAACGACAAAACAACAGGTTGTTTTTCCACTTTTTTGGAAAACACTATTTTTCAAAAAGGTTTTGATTCAAATCAGTTCTAGATTCAAACAAGGAGTGAATTACACTTTAATCTACCCAGAACCTACCCACACAAGCAGCAACTCCAGCCTTCCATCAAACTCCATGGATTTGGAAACATCAAAGCTCAAGATCATCCTTGATCAACATCTTGTACATGTTTTTGAACTTTGATTTAAGTAATGAAATGTTGTCCAAATTTTGAGACACTTAAACTTGTTCAAAGTTATATAGTTGTCTTCTAATGACTATTTTACGATAAGTGTACCGTGTCAGAAGTAATAATTTGTTCCTATGGACAAATATCGAACCCACAAGGAATAGTTGAATTATCAAGTATAAGGTTCACTAAATAGAAAACAAAATAATAAAGTTTGTTGCGAGTTTGTTATAATGATTTCAAGAATTATAAAGAAAGAAAGTCAAAGAGTTTGTTGGTTCAATTGGAAAATTTGGATTGAGGTTCATCCTTCTTACTCTTATGTATTTTGAAAAGCATAGTAATATTCTATCCTTTGATTGATGTTGATGCCCATATAAAAGTCATTTAGATCGATTCCTCACATATAAAATTATTAAGAGAGTCTCCTAAATATCGATTCCTCGCATTTAACATTACAATTAGATGTTGATAGCAATTAACATTTCAAATCCATTCCTCGCATTCAAATATGTTAAGCATTATCATTTTGGTCAGAAACTTAGAGATACTTTCCAGTCAAATCTAAGGATCTTTATCATGATAAACAAGCATTACAAATAAAATGACAATATCAATCATCAATCAAGAACAAAATATTATATTTAAATATCACCTCAATACATAAGAGTTTGAATAGATTACTCCCAATCCCAAATGGTAGAATTATCTACTCATGTTGGCCCTTACAAGCATGGAAAGCAAGAAAAGAAGATCCAAGATGTTTCTCCTTGATGATTGCCTCCTTTAGAGTTTTCTAACACCTTCTATTCTCCCAATTGATGTCTACGGTTGTGACTCAAGCCTCCTATTTAACCTAGTTGGACTTGGGCTAAGTGACTTCTCGCCTGGGCGTGCTTGGATTGCCTGCGCGAGTTAGACGAAAACAAGCCCAACGTCTCTAAAGTGATCTCGCCGTGGCGAGATTGAACTCGCTTGGGCGAGATCCTTTAAGAGCTTCTGGCTTGGGCGAGTTTGGGAAAATGTTTGGAGCGTTCCAACTTCCCCTTTTTATCTTGTATATTCTCCTTTTGCCCTTTCATCTCCATTCTTCCCTAAAATCTTGAAATTAACACAAATTTGAGAATAAATTGTTCTTATTCATATTATAATCACAAAATATGTAAAAAAAATTAAATTCATAAATTAGGTATTATATTATAGTTATTTATGAATTAATATCCATACGTGTCTATATTTTAATATGAAATATGACACTTATCATCTTCTTGCTAGACAAACTTCTAGACTCCTCCTAGTAGTGTTGGTCAAACCTCATTCTAGAAACTAAGTGTTGGCCTAACTCCAAAATTTCTACAATTCTTCATGATTCCGCAATATCATTCATCTTCCATAGAAGATATTCAAATCAAAATAGTGAAGAAGAAGATCTACACATGATATGCAAAGCCGGTTTGCATCATTTGGTAATTAGAGCTTTGGTTTACAATATAAGTAACTTCTTCTTCGAAATTTGTTCTTATTTCCATGTTGTTCATATTTTTCTTGAATATCTTAAATGTTTACCGATTGATTTTGTGTTTTTTTGTCTCTTTGTTTGGTTCAAATTTATTGTTCTTACTTGAACATTCATGTGTGTGCTTTTAGGTGTTATTGTGTTCAAATTCGTGTGTTCTTTTCAATTTTTTTGAGTTTTCTTCAAAAAATTTCGGTGAAATTTTCTTATATTTGAGTATGTTGATTTTAAAATCATATATGTTTGGTCTAGAGTAATGTTTAGTCCAAATTTTTCAAAAACTTCATTAGTTGAATTTTTTGAATTCTTTTTTGATTTTTTTTTTGAGTGTTTTTTATTTTCATTTTTGAGTTCTTACATTGGTAATAGATCATTAACATTTTTCTTTAAAGTTAGGTTCCATTATCATGCTCTCCAAAAGTTATTTCGAAAATTTTCGAAATTTTCCAAAAATGTTTTAGGTGCAGAAAGCAAATCCAGATGTGAGAATATAAAACGGATATGTTTGTGAATTTCATTAGATCGGTGGTGCAGACAGTAAATCCAGAGGTGCGAATAGCAGATCTGGTTTAGGTTTTCAATTCCTGAAATTCTTCTTGATGCGCTTTGATCGGTGTTCATCTTCTGATTCATAATTGACGCGTTCATTAAATTGTAATCGGAACAACTCCGATGACGAGTGAAAATGGTGCGTGAGTTTGATCGAAGAACGGTGACGGTGCCTGTGATGGTGTTGTTCATCTTGAAATGGTGCAAACGTGATTGATCGGAGAAACGATGCGATTAGTCCGCTACAGAGAATTACATTCGTGATTTTTTCTGGCAAAATCTATGATTGGAGAATGGTGATTTTCCGGTGCGAAAACATTATTGAAATTGTTCTCGCTGGAAAGTTCATCGCCGGTGCCTGTTTCAGTGTCTATCTAGACATTTTGGTGTCCAATATGCTAACTTAGAACAGAAACACATACAGTCAACAACTGGAACTTATATTTGAGCTGATTAAACTTTGTTTTTTGATTGAGATGTACTAAACTGGTGCAGCTGGAATTGGTGTTTGATTGTTGAAGCAGCTGTTTTGCTGAAGCTGCAACCAAGGTGTTTGTTGCGGGAATCATTAAACACCTAGGACAAGAGCAGATTTCTGGTTCACTTATTGGCAGCAACTAAAATAATTAATGCAGCAGCAGGAGTAGGCATAACATAACAAATTAGAGAAGTAATTTGTGCATTGAGAGCTAGTGCTGGTTTAATTGTCTTGGTGCAAAATTTTGGTGCATTAAATCTGCTGGTGCACTTTTTGACCAACCAAAACAAATATTTTCAGCAACTGATACAGTGCATTAAGCTTAAATTTGTGGCATGCAACAGTACAGTTTGGCTGCAGTGAAATATTTGGGTCAAGCCATATTGGGCCTGAAATTATTTTCTTTCTCTATACACCATTGAAACAAGGCAATTACTTCCTGCACCCAACGAACTTTTTAAAACCCCATTCTGCCATTGTCTATTGACCTTTGAGATGCAAATTATTTTTTAGTGCGATTTTTGGAAAACTAACATTGCTAGGTAGCATCTTAGAGAAGAAAAACATCAAGCTAAAGATGACCACCATAGAACAAACAAATGAAAGTTCAAAAAGAAAGAGTGATAAATACTTGAGAGGGGGAGTTAGCAAGCTACAAAGATCAAACATATTTTTTTTTTAAAATCATATTGTCACGAAACTTTGTGTTACTTTTTCATTTGTAATTTTGTTTGCTTTATGTTTGGGAAAATGCTATTAAAGCAATCCCAAAGTTAAACATTGTAATAATAAGTGCTTAGTCTTGTGAAAATGTGTTAAAAGGCTCAAAGTTTCACTTGCATTTTCACTTAGGATTTTTTTTTAGATTTCTTACTTTACTTTCTTCTTGTTAATTTCTTGCTTTCCTTTTATTTTTTAAGTCTCCATGATATCTATCGTGTATCTCTCAAATTTTATAGTTGACATTTCTTTGGTGTCTAAGACTTTTTATACACATATAGAAAAATCGTTTTGAAGTTTCCTTAGAGGAAGATTTGTTTAAGTTATTAGAGGAATCTCTGACTAGGAAAGACATTGGTTCTTAAGTGGTCCTAGTGACTCAACACTCTTTCCTAGAAGTGAACTCCGAGAAATTTTGACTTTTTGACCTTGAGAGAAACTTCCAACTTTTAAAACCTATTTTTGAAATTTTTGATCACTCATTGGTTAATCAAAGTTCTTGTGATTTTTTTTTTTCATTTTCAGAATGAGTGATCATTCTCATGCATCTAGTGTGTGAAACAATAATAAGGATCCAAGTGAGGAATATGGTTGGAGAGAGGAATAGAGATTTATGAGAGAAAATTGAAATAAAAAATAGAAAAAAAACAAGAAAGTACAAATAAAAATTTGGATGATCTAAGGAAAGATCTGAAGGACATGATTACACAAATGACTTTAAATCAAAATAAAGGCAACTTCCATAGGGAAGAGAAGCCTAGACATAGAAAGGAAGAGGAGCCTAGACATAGAAGAAGAAGGATCCCTGACTCCAGGAATCAAACTAAGGGGTGGTATAATCCTCATCATAATGAAGATTATTACCAACTACCCCAAGAGATCATTATAGACCCATATATGAATCTTTCAATAGAGATCCAATGGTAGACCTTCATCCCTTTTATGGTAGGGATAATGTAGAAGAATTTTTAGATTGGGAAATGAAGGTAGATCAAATCTTTGAAAGTTACCATATTGAAGAAGAAAGGAGTGTCCTTGGCTATGCACAACTTTCAAAGAACAACTTTGTATTGGTGGGCATTTTTTAAAGACTCTTTGGTTCATATTAGATATTGGAATGAGCTTAAGGGTACCCTCAAGAGACGACAATTACCCTCTTATTATCATTGTGATTGATGTATCAACTCCAAAGACTTCAACAGAAGGATAGAAATGCCGAGGAATACAAGCAGAAAATTGAGTTACTAATACTGAGGGCTTGTATAAAGGAAGGGTCAAGTGTTACCATTGCTAGATTCTAGAGTGCCTAAACCTTGAAATCTGAAAATAGGGTTGAAGTTTTTCCTTTTAATGAATTTAATTATTTGGTACAACTATGTGTTAGGGTAGAAGAACATATTAAGAGAAGGTATACCTCTAGGGAAGACTATCCTAACACATCCTATTCCAGGAGAGAGCCTAAGAGGGAGAGTTACCCCTCCAAATCCAATTATGAAGAGTCATGACGGGAAGATAGGAAAAGAAAAATAGAAAATGAAAAAACAAAAAAGTCTTTGTCTAGAGCTAAACTAGATATTGAGAACATTTTACCTTCCATAAAAAAACCTTGTGATGACGTGCTTGAAGAAAAATCTGTGTCTTGAGCTAAACTAGATATAGATAAAAACTTGTCCTCCACTTAAAAAGCCTAAAGATTTGATTGAAAAAGAAGAAAAGGAGGAAACTAGAAAAGAAAAGTTTCTTATGACACCTCTTGCAGGCATTATTGAGAAAGAATCCTTAAATGTGGATTGCAATACTTTGAACTCTTCTTTTCAATTACATAATGCTAGTTATTCTTTACAAAAATCTAAAAAAAAAAACATTTTGTGATGTTGTTGCCTAGATTGGGTAATGTACCGTACGGTCCTCGGGCATTGACCAAAATCAACATGGTGAGACCCCGAGAGAGGAATCCATTAGAAAGTACTGCAGGACAGGAAGGTGTTTTCTGTAAGGTCCACAGCCTCGGGTGTTGACCGGCCTTGGGCGTTGCCCAGGCTCAGCATGATAAAGGCATTTGGGACGTTTTGGCAGGCTAGGGAAGTGTCCCCTCCTGATACCCGCGAGCAAGGACAATCGTGGAGGAGGCGGCACAATAGGAGGCAGCACAGTAGAAGATGGCACGGTAGAAGGGGGCACGGTAGGGGTGTGGAGCCCTCGAGCCTCGGCATCCCAGACAGTAGCAAAAGATAAAGAAAGGTGTTTCTCAAACCACACCCCTAGTACCAGAAGGGAGAGACCCGACTCACGAAGGATCTGTGCATGAGGTGTAGGGATGCGGCAGTACGCACCACTGCTGGAAAGCCACTGGGACAGAAACGACCCATGAGGAGGTCACGTCCCAGAAGATGATCTGCATGCATGGCACATGAGGAAGGCAGGGTACTCATAGGGCGAGTGACTCAGAGAATGGGCGCATGAGTTGGCACCCATGCAGTCACCCCTGTGCGAGTTGCACTTCGACAGGGCAATCCTACACACTGAGAAGACCTTAAGACTGGGAACGGTGTTGCTAAGGAGCGCTCACAAAATACGCAAGTCTCAGGCTGACACTTGGACAGGAACACTGGAAGGTATATAAGGTTTTACGGTAAACAGAACAAGGTACGTTTTTCACACATTCGCATACAAGTTAACTCATTTGAGAGAATTTAGTTACACATTTCTCTGGACATTGATCTTACGGTGTTCTGTGACGAGAAGTGTTTGGTGTTTCCTATCCAATAGCTGACTTGATCGTCAGAGTGCAAACAGCCGCGAGGACGCCATTTGTCTCTCTGTTTCAGGTGTTCACGGCGGAGGAAGAAAAACGTTGGAACAGAAGTGAAGGGGCTCTTGAAAGTGCAGTTCGTAGATACGCACGAAGGTGGTCCAAGTCAACTGGCCGGAACAGGTAATGAAACACAAAGTGAACAAAACTATTTTGTAAAAAAACCCTATGTCTTTCTTTCAAAACCTTTATAAAAATATGAAAAGGCCTTATTTCTTTTGTTTTAATTTTCTTTTAAAGAAACTTGTCTCATGTTTGTTTGATGTTTATTATGGAATGACATTTGATCAAGGAGGAATTAGAAATAAACAAAGGTTGTTGTCAATTGAGCATAATTCAGATATGAGGACATATCCTTCTCAAAAGGGAGTGAATGATGGAAACCATGTAGCCTCAAAACTTTCGGCTAATAAGATACACGAAAATCGTGCTTTAATGAAGAGATTGTAGAGTCTTTTTCTTCTTCTGAGCCTTGTAAAAATTGTGTAGAGTAGTCAGGAAGTATTGAGACTTGTATTTTGGACCAAAGTAGAGTATGGGGAAAATAAATAAGAGGGTAGGCTGTAAAATAGTAAAATAGTGATGCAAATAGAAATGTCGGCAAGGAAGGCATGAAGGTCCACATGTCCTCTCCTTAATAGAAAGGATTTTACTCCAATGAAAGGCATGCTACTTGTCACTTTCCCAATAGAGAGGATTTGCACCAATAAGGTGGTGAAACTTGTCACACTTTCATTTAAGAGGTTTTGTGAGACTTTCTCCTACAAATAAGAGAGTCTCTTTTGTACATTTTTTTTAACTTTGATTTGAGTAATGTAATGTTGTTCAAATTTTGAGACACTTACACTTGTTCAAAGTTCTCTCTAGATTTGTCTTATTGCTAGACAAATTTCTAGATTCTTCCTTGTAGTGTTAGGCCAACCTCACTCTAGAAACTAAGTGTTGGCCTAACCTCACTTAGAGTCATCTCATAATTTTCATCTCGTCCAAAATATTTACTATTCTTCATGATTTCGCAATATCATTCATCTTCCGTAGAAGATATTCAAATCAAAATAATGAAGAAGATCAAAGCATGAAATGCAAGGTTTGCATCAATGGTGAACCGTTCCATCTTAGTGCAAAAATAAGTCATAACAGTGACTTATTGTTCTAGATAACCTTGTGCATGGAATTAACTTGGTTTGATCATAAGGAATATGGAGTTTGAAAAAAGATTGCATTGATAAATAATAGTAACAATAAAATTCATAAAGTTATTTCAATTCCAACATTTGTGCTATATTGTCACTCTTTTCCTTCAGTTATTTTTCCATCTTCAACTCTCGATCTAAATCATAGTAGTATTATTAATTGGTTAGTTATTTATAACAAAAATATATGCAAACCACCTCCAATATCACATCTCTTCATCTTGAAAGATATATCTATTGTCATAACCATTAATTATTTGTAGATTGGACAACCCTGAACTGTTGACTCAGTCCGCTTGCCGAGTAAAAGAAATAGTATTTGGCATAAACCACCACCAATTTTTCCAGCGTCGTTGCTATGGAATTAACTGGTTATCAGGTAGTTTTATCCTTCATTCTGGATAAGTAAATTTTGTGAATAGCTAACTTCTAACTGTAAATCTAACTTTAGATTAGACTAACTTCTCTAAACTATTTCTCTTTCTAGTTTTTGGTTTATTTTTCATTTTTAAATTTTGTGAATAATGATGTCAAAGCCCTTAACAAAGGACCAACCACTAGGGCAATGACCAGAAGAATCTAAGAAGAGTGGGACTCTGCTACTCCAAGTAGCAACATTCTTTTATACATGTTTGAAAGATCCATAACCTAGTGGTATAACCTAGAGGTATAACCTAGAATCAAATTTAAAATTTCTTGCTTAAAAGTAATATATAATTTTGGTTTGTATTTTGGCCTTGAGTGAATTAGAGTTAGGGTTACATTTCTAAAACCTACATAGGGTATAATTGGGTTTAATTACCACCCACATTAAACTTTAGGTCGATCATTAGATCTAAATTGGTCATATTTTTCACACACACTCACACTTACCTTGTGACTAGAATTAGGTGCCAACTTTGAATAATTTAGAATTCAAATTTCCCTCTCATTTCTTTGTATCCTTGGCCGACCCTTTCTACTATAAATGAATGTGCTTGACTATGGAAAATGCATATAAAATATATTAGAGTTATGCTGCCCATATTGCAAGTAAATCTCTCCTTATCTCCTCTCTCTAGGCTAGACACCTTGTTTGATCTCTCTAAAATTCTCAAGTGATTAGGCCTAACCTATCACTCTCCACACTCTTCATGGAACTCTTAGGATCCAAGGGTTCTTTGCAATCTGATACAAACCATCTCGACAAATAGATGACTAAGGACACAACAAACACTTCACAATGAAGTCAGTCATCTCAACATCCAAGACAAGGCCCCTTAAAACTTCAGAAGGACCTCAACAGAAGAAGAACTGGACATAGGCTGGAGCATCAAATGTTCATTCTTCTGTTCTTTTTAAAAGACAAATTTAAGTAAATAAATTGGGCTAACTTTGGGGGTCCAAATAGAAGAATAAGCTAGAGTATAATGTGCTTAGTAATTTGAGTAGGGTGTGCTTAGTAATTTGGGCTTGTGCCAAACCCACCTTTCATGACATGTGCACCTAGGTTTAGAGTTTCTTTAACCTACCTTCTAGAAGGTTTCTCACAAATGACACCCTTACCCCTCTCACTCTTGCTCCCCAAGTCACTCTCTTCTATATAAAGGGGGCCTTGCCTTATGTATTTTTACACATTGAATTTTGAATAGAAAAGAAACTCTGTCAGAGTGTTTAGTGAGCTGAGTCTCCTAAAGGTTCTTGGGTCTTATCTTGTGAGTGTAGTGCACTTCAAGTGGCGACTCTTCACCACTCATCTTGGAAGCTCCCATCCTTCCAAGTGACGTTATCCATCTTCCATTCCATAAGCTTTCTCTCATATTTCTCTTTTTTGTTTCTTCCATTATGCGTTCCATAATTCTATTTCTATTTGCTTATTTGTTTTTCATTTTTTATTCGGTCATCATCTTGCTTCCTTCGATCTTATGATATTTTAATTCTTGCATGTCATCATCATCATCACCTTATATTGTGTTTTTCTCTTTGTCCTTTAAAAGTGAACCTTCACACTTAGTTAACCACTTCGTTAAGCTCGTTTCCAGTGGGAATCTTCTTTAGGTTTCTCACCATAATTGCTAATTCAAAAAATCCTAAACAAAGTGCAACCCATAAAATGTGCAATCCTAAAATCAACTCACATCACAACCTCTCCTTGACCTCCATTCTCCATTTCTTCTGCATATAAGTCCATGAAGCCAAGAACCAAGCCAATCCATGGAGGTTTCAAGCTATCATTTGGTATCATGAGCTTGACTATAGTTCAAGCTAAGTTATCTTCAAATATTTTTTCTTTCATTTTGTGTTGTTTAATTCAATTATGTGTTGTTCATCATGTTACTTTCTTGTCTTGAAGTTAATTCACCATTTGAATTGTGTTCTAAATACTTTTTTTCGGTTCAATTTCTTTCACTCTACTTGAACCATCAACATTTTCAATTTAGGAATTCAATTTGGGCAAACTGTGTAGTTTTTGTTAATTTTGCTTAAGTCTCTTTTAATTGTTTGGTTAAATTCTTTGTGTTCGAGTCATTTTAATTTCTAAATCCATTTCAAGTTATGTCAAGTCATGTTAATCCATATATGTCATCAATTCTAAGTAGTACTTTCATTCAATTTTTAATTGCTTGTTTTGTTTGATTTCTGCAAGAGTTGGAAGAAAAATTTAAAGAATATAAAATTTGTTATGCCTTTGATTTGCTTTTATTTTCTATATTTGGATTCTATACTTGTTAATTAGTTTAGTAAAATGTTCATAGAGTTAGAATTTCTATTGTGTCTTGAGTTTGTGTGCCAATTTTCATTGCATTCCTTTAGGTTTCATATTTTGAAAATTTCCATAAATTGAGTGCTAGTAGAAATTATTTTTCATAATTTGATTCACTATCAAAAAATTTTGAAATTTTGGATTTAAGTACCTTGTTAGAAAAAAACATAAAAAAATTATATCAAAATTCAAAATAGAAAAAAATATGAAAAATCATATACAAAAGTCTATTAGATGAACTTTGCCGAGCAGGTTGAATGTGCACCCAATTTGATGAACTAAGCTGAAAAATTGCCAAAGATTTATTAAAATTAATTGTTGTGGTGTTTTGATGAAATTCCAATGCCATTTATTCAGATAATTGATCATATTTTAAGTGATAAGAATTTTAGAAGCCGAAACCAATTACATCTTTTATGATAAATCATGCAATTGTATTAGTGTTTTGACTTATATTCTTTCATAATTTTGGTTTTGTTAATCTACTCTAGTTCAAAGTTTAGGTTCAATCTTTGTGTGACAACATTTAATTCAGCACCTTAATTTCAATTTTTCATTTTATTCTTACTCAATTAGTGTTTGTCAATATCAATTCCTTTTGCAGTAGTCCAATTTCAAATTAAACTTTTGTTGCCTTTTTAATGTGTGACCTCTACTTAGATGTTGGAAAATCTTTGGTGTTGTGGAGCTAGGAGAAGAATATGCTGAATCAAGTGTATTCAAGCTTTGAAGAATCCAAATACTTTGAGTTTGATTGAAGGCTAGATGTGCTTGCTGTTGCTGAGGTGTTTTAGAATAGGATCTGGGGTAGATTATCTGTGTAAATCCACTCTTGATTGAATCCAAAGCTTAAGTATTTTAAAACCTTCTGAATTGAAAGTGTTTTTCAAACTAAGTGAAAAAAACCTGTTGTTTTGTCGAAACAACCGATTGTTTTGCTCTTAGGTGTTTTGAGAAAGGTTGAAAACTGTTTTTGGTGGTTGACTTGCTATCAAACCAAAACAACCGATTGATTCGCACATTCAACCGATTGTTTGTTTTCAAACCATAACAGAAAGCTGTTTTGAGCTTTGACTGAGTTTTAAATGATTTTGTAACTAAATGCGCTCCTGTTTTAAATGCTTTGACCAGTCTTTGAAAGCTATAAAGAGTTTGTTCAGATTTTGTAACAAACAAGAACTGAGATCTAATCATAGAAAAACAAATTTGAGTTTTTCATTGATTTTTCTTTTCAAGAGTTAAAGATTGCTTTGATCAAGAGAGAGTGTTATAGGATTTTCATTTGAATTGATTTTAGATCATTTTGTAACAAGTGTAATCCTTCTGTACTTTGTGTAAACTCTAGTGTGTGAGGCCAAGAGGTGTTGTGTGCTCTTGAGGTTGTCAAGATCAACATTCTTTGTGGTGTATGTGTTGAGCCAAAGGAAGTGTGTGTCTTGAGGGGATCAAGGTCACTTCTTTGGTGGTGTGTGTAAGTAATCCAGGTTTGGTTACTTAGTGGATTCCCTAGTGGTTTCTGGGAAGACTGGAAGTAGCTCTTGGTTTAAGAGTGAACCAATATAAACTGTGTGTGGCATCTCTCTCCCTTAAACTCTTTAATTTCAGTTTGTATATTTGTCAACTGGTATAAACAACCGATTGTTTCTGCAAAACAACCGATTGTTTTTCTGGTGTTGTGTTAAATTGCTTTGTGTTTTTGGCAAACTGAATTCTGAATCAAGTTTTCTCAAAGGAATTTCATTCTAGACTAAAAAGTTTGCGAAAACCCTCTTTAAACCATTCATCCCCCCTCTAGTTTAAAGCCATACATTCTAACAATTGGTATCAGAGTTTGGTACTTGAAAAATACTCAAGTTTGATCCGAAAATCTTTTTTAATGACTGGAAAACTATCGTTCGAGGAAGGTGCTTCAATCAACAAACCACTTTTATTCTGTGGTTTGAATTATAAGTATTGGGAGGCTAGAATGAAAATCTTTGTTGAATCCATTGATCAAGGAATTTGGGATTCAATCGAAAATGGCCCTTTCATTCCAAAACTTAAAAAGAATGGATCTTTTATTACAAAACCTTGGTCCCAATGGACCAATGAAGAATGTAAGATGGCTAAGCTTGATTGTGCTGCTCAAAACATAATAACTTCTGCATTGGATACTAATGAATTTTTCAGGATATCAAAATGCAAATCTGCCAAAGAGATGTGGGACACACTCAAAGCTACTCATGGGAACATCAATGAATCAAAGGAAGTAAGGACAAGAAGTCAAGCACGAAGGAAAAGGAGGCAAAAATGAAAAAGCCTCAACCTCTGCTTCATGGCCAAAAAGGAAGATGATTCAAGCAGTGTAAGTTCCTCTAACTCCTCAAATTCTGAAAATTACAGTCAATTGCTTCAAACTTTTCAAGAAACACATGAAGAAGCTAACCGATTGGCCCTCTTGAACAACCGGTTAAAGGGAATGAATAGCTGGCTTGAAAACAGAGTCAAAACACTGGAAGAAGAATTGGAAAATTCATAAACAAATTTTGAAAACCTTGAAATAGTTTACAAAAACTCTTCTTGCAAGTGTGATACTCTTATTTGTGAAAATTGTGAAAATCTTGAAAAGAAAGTTCATTATCTTGTTAAAACTGTGGATAAGCTTTCAAAAGGTCAATCAAACTTTGAGAATGTCTTGGTATCTCAAAACTTTGTTTTTGGAAAAGTAGGATTAGGTTTTAATCCACAGAACAAGCAAGATAGATTTTCAAAGTCATTTTCGAAACTGCCAGAAAAACAACCGATTGATCTATCGAAACAACTGGTTGTTACATGCTTCTATTGCATGAAAAGATGCCATTCTGTCAGATTCTATAAAATCAGAAAATATGTTGTTCCTAGAGGCTTTATGAAGTGGATTCCCTAATGTTGTAAAGGTTCAAATGATGAATGTAAACCAAATGGACCCACATTCATAAGGGGACCAAATCTTTGTACTTGAAAATCTACTTTGTAGAAAACCTTGAAGGAGAGTATGCAACAATGGTACCTGGACAATGGGTGCTCAAAGTACATGACTGGGGACAAATCAAAGTTTTTAAGCATCTCCCTTAAGGAAGAAGGGCACGTTACCTATGAGGACAACAACAAGGGAAGGATTATTGGAAGAGGATCCATAGGAGACAAAGATATCTTGGTCATCCATGATGTTCTCTATGTAGAAGCTTTAAAGCACAATCTGCTGAGCATTAGTCAATTGTGTGACAAAGGATATCAAGTTATCTTCAAAACAAACTCCTGCGAAATATGTCTTCCCAACACAAAAGAGGTAATGTTGATTGGTAAGAGAATCAATAATGTTTATCTTTTAGATATCTCTTCCCCTTGTTCAATTGGTTGTCTTCTTTCTAAGCATGACGAGTCTTGGCTATGTCATAGAAGAATTGCTCACATTCACATGAATCACTTGAACAAATTAATATCTAAAGATCTTGTGATTGGGCTGCCCAAGCTCAATTTTGAGAATGACCATATTTGTGAAGCTTGCCAAAAGGGGAAACAAGTGAAAAACTCTTTTAAAATAAAAAATGTTGTTTCTTCTTTAAAACCTCTTGAGCTACTTCACATGGATCTTTTTGGATCTTCAAGAACCATAAGTCTTGGTGGCAACTATTATGCTCTTGTTATTATGGATGATTTTTCTAGGTTCACTTGGACTCTCTTCTTGGAATCAAAAAGTGATGCCTTCTCTGCATTCAAGAAGCTTGCTAGAAGACTGCAAAACACAAAGAATAGCAACATTGGCTCAAGAAGAAGTGATCATGGAGGTGAATTCCAAAATGAAAAGTTCAGCAAGTTCTGTTAAAAGATGGGTATTCTGCACAATTTTTCAGCTCTAAGAACTCCACAACAGAATGGTGTAGTGGAAAGGAAGAACAAATCCCTTGAAGAATTAGCTAGAACAATGCTAAGTGAATCTTCTCTTCCCAAGTATTTTTGGGCTGATGCAGTTAACACCTCTTGATATGTGATGAATAGAGTGCTAATAAGGCCAATTATGAAGAAGACTGCCTATGAAATCTTCAATTGAAGGAAACCAAACATCAATCACCTCAGAGTTTTCGGTTGCAACTGTTTTGTCTTAAACAATGGAAAGGAAAACCTAGGGAAATTTGATGAAAAAGCTGATCATGGTATCTTCATTGGCTATTCACTAAATAGTTATGCATACAGAATCTACAACAAGAGGCAAATGACTGTTGAAGAGTCTGTTCATGTTGTCTTTGATGAAGTGGATCGCAAAAGCATTCAAATCTCAACGAATAATGTTGAAGAAGATGAGCAGAACATCAGTTTGGAGAAGCTGGACATCTGTGCAGAAAAACAACCGGTTGATTGCTAGAAACAACCGATTGAAATTCTGCAGCAGAGTGAGTTGCCCAAAGAAGGGAGGATTCCTAGAGATCTGTAAGTGGAGAACATCATTGGGAAGATAAAGGAGTGTTTCTACACGTAGCTCTATCTCAAACTTCTGCAGGCACACTGCTTTTGTCTCTCAAATTGAACCAAAGTCAATTGATGAAGCTCTCAAGGATGAAAAATGGGTTGAAGCTATGCATGAAAAGCTGAATCAGTTTGTGAGGAATGAGGTATGGTTTCTTGTCCCTAAAACAGCTAAGATGAACATCATTGGTTCGAAGTGGGTCTTCAGAAACAAACTGGATGATGATGGTATGATCACAAGACACAAAGCAATGCTAGTTGCCAAAGCTACAATCAAGAGGAGGGAATTGATTATGGGGAAACCTTTGCTCCTGTTGCAAGATTGGAAGCTGTGAGGTTGCTGCTGGCTTTTGCATGTATGAGTGGATTTAAACTCTTTCAAATGGATGTCAATAGTGCTTTTCTAAATGGCTACATCAATGAGGAGGTGTTTGTGGATCAACCACCGTGCTTTGAAGATCATTAATATCCTAATCATGTCTTCAAGCTGAAAAAGGCTTTGTATGGGCTGAAGCAAGCTCCAAGGCAGTGGTATGAAAGGCTTAACAACTTCCTTTTGTCACATGGCTATGAAAGGGGAATGATTGACAAGACTCTCTTTGTGCAAGATATCAAGCAAATCCAAAGGAATCCCACTTCAAAGCTGGAAAGAGAATTATGAAATATCTCAAAGGAACATCAACTGTTGGGTTATGGTATCCTTCTCACTCTCCCATTCATTTAATTGGCTATTCAGATTCTGATTTTGCAGGATGCAAGATAGATAGGAAAAGCACAAGTGGCACTTGCCACCTTCTTGGTTGAAGCCTCATCTCATTGCATAGCAAGAAACAAGCTTGTGTGGCTCTCTCTACTACAGAGGCTGAGTACATTGATGCTGGAAGCTGTTGTGCACAAATCCTCTGGCTCAAACAACAACTTGCAGACTTTTGATTGTAAATCAGCAAGTTCCCTTTTGATGTGTGACAACACAAGTGCTATCAATCTTACCAAAAATCAGATTCAACACTCAAGAACTAAGCATATTGAGATTCGCCATCATTTCATCATGGATCATGTGAGCAATGGGGACTGTGAAGTGAAGTTTATTGAGACAAAGCTGCAACTAGCTGATATCTTCACAAAACCTCTACCAAAAGAAAGGTTATTCTTTTTGCGAAA
The DNA here is from genome assembly GCF_000499845.2 of Phaseolus vulgaris. Taxonomy (NCBI): domain Eukaryota; kingdom Viridiplantae; phylum Streptophyta; class Magnoliopsida; order Fabales; family Fabaceae; genus Phaseolus; species Phaseolus vulgaris. The sequence continues at coordinate 16,872,542 of NC_023759.2, forward strand.
TGAGTTAGGTATCCTTGACCTTCAAAATCTTTCCTAAATCTGTCTTATAACTGTTATAGTCTATTTGTGAAGACAAATAGGGGGAGAATTGATTGGTTCTTGTGTGTCTTTCTCTGGAAATGCTTTAAAACTGTTGAAATCTCTGATATCATAACTGTTTCTGCTTATGCTGATAGAAACAACCGATTGTTTCGTGTAAACAACCGATTGTTTATCTAGAACATTGTTTTCAAAATGTGAAAAACTAACTTGCTACTGTAGGAAACACTGGATTGTATATATGTTGTTTTTACAGGAACTGCTTCAGATTCAATCAAATCCAACACAAGCAACCAGGTATTTGTCTTCATCAAATAGGGGTAGATTGTTGAATCAAGTGTGTTCAAGCTTTGAAGAATCCAAATCCTTTGAGTCTGATGGAAGGCTAGATGTGCTTGTTGTTGCTGAGGTGTTTTAGAATAGGATTTGGGGTAGATTATCTGTGTAAATCCACTCTTGATTGAATCCAAAGCTTAAGTATTTTCAAACCTTTTGAATTGAATGTGTTTTTTAAACTAAGTGAAAAACAACCTGTTGTTTTGTTGAAACAATCGATTGTTTTGCTCTTAGGTGTTTTGAGAAAGGTTGAAAACTGTTTTTGGTGGTTGGCTTGCTGTCAAACCAAAACAACCGATTGATTCGCACATTCAACCGATTGTTTATTTTCAAACCATAACAGAAAATTGTTTTGAGCTTTGACTGAGCTTTAAATGATTTTGTAACTGAATGCGTTCCTGTTTTAAATGCTTTGACCAGTCTTTGAAAGCTATAAAGAGTTTGTTCAGATTTTGTAACAAACAAGAATTGAGATTTAGTCATAGAAAAACAGATTTGAGTTTTTCACTGATTTTGCTTTTCAAGAGTTAAATATTACTTTGAGATTGCTTTGATCAAGAGAGAGTGGAATCAGATTTTCATTTGTATTAATTTCAGATTATTCTGTAACAAGTGTCATCCTTCTGTACTTTGTGTAAACTCTGGTGTGTGAGGCCGAGAAGTGTTGTGTGCTCTTGAGGTTGTCAAGATCAACATTCTTGGTGGTGTATGTGCTGAGCCAAAGGAAGTGTGTGTCTTGAGGGGATCAAGGTCACTTCTTTGGTGGTGTGTGTAAGTAGTCCAGGTTTGGTTACTTAGTGGATTCCCCAATGGTTTCTGGGAAGACTGGATGTAGCTCTTGATTTAAGAGTGAACCAGTATAAACTGTGTGTGGCATCTCTCTCTCCCTTAAACTCTTTAATTTCAGTTTGTATATTTGTCAACTGGTATAAACAACCGATTGTTTATGTGAAACAACCGATTGTTTTTCTAGTGCTGTGTTAAATTGCTTTGTGTTTTTAGCAAACTGAATTCTGAATCAAGTTTTTGTTGAATCAAGTGGTGTTCAAGCTTTGAATAATCCAAACCCTTTGACGGATGTTGAAGGCTTGACTGTGCTTGCTGTTGCTGAGCTGTTTTAGTTAGGATCTGGGGTAGATTGTGTATTGTAATCCACCTCTTGATTGAATCCAAAGCATAGGCATTCTCAATCTTTTTGAAAGAAAAATGTTTTTCAAACTAAGTTAAAAACAACCGATTGTTTTGTCGAAACAACCGATTGTTTATACTTAGATGCTTTTAGAAAAGATTGAAAACTGTTTTCCAAATGGTTGAGCTGTTAAAACCAAAACAACCGATTGATTCGAGGAAACAACCGATTGTTTGTTTTGGTACCATAACAGAAAAACTGTTTTATCTTTGACTAAGCTTTAAATGATTTAATTGCTTACACTCCAGTCTTTAAATGCTTTGACCAATTCATTAAATGCAATTAAGAGTTTTTTAAGATTTGATAACAAACAACATCTTTGAATATATTCAGAAAAACAGATTTGAGTAATAAGGTTTTTGAATACAAATTTTGAGTTTTTCAAAGAGTTGAGATTGCTTAGAGTTTGTGATTGATCAAAGTGTGTGGAATAGGATTTTGGCTTGTATTGATTTCAGATTATGTTCTGTAACAAGTGTAATCCTTGTACTCTGTTGAACAAGTTTCGTTTGTGTGTTTGCTGAGATTTGTTGTGTGTTCTTGAGGGGATCAAGATCAACAATCTTAGTGTTGGTGTGTTGGCCAAGAGAAGTGTGTGTCTTGAGGGGATCAAGGTCACTTTCTTGGTTGTGGTGTAAGTGATCAAGGTGTGATTGCTTAGTGGATTTCCTCAGAGGTTTCTGAGAAGATTGGATGTAGCTCTGGGTTTGGAGTGAACCAGTATAAACATCTGTGTACATTCTCTCTCCCTAACTCTTTAAATTCAGTTTTGATATTTGTTAACTGGTATAAACAATCGATTGTTTCTATGAAACAACCGATTGTTTTACTGTTACTGTGCTTTTTGCTTTGTGTTTTGAAAAACTAATTTCTCAATCAAGGTATTCGTGAAGTATTTTCATTCAAGGCTTAAAAGTTTGCGAAAACTCTCTTTAAACAATTCACCCCCCTCTAGTTTAAAGTCATATATTCTAACAGTTTTCTCAAAGGAATTTCATTCTAGACTAAAAAGTTTGCGAAAAACCTCTTTAAACCATTCACCCCCCTTTAGTTTAAATCCATACATTCTAACATAATAGTCACTAAAGAAGGTAGAGCAATTGAACATTGAAGGTTGAATACCCTATGGAGAGCAGGGAAATGGAAAAGGCATCAGTTTTTACCAAAAACAAACATTTGTAGAGCATATTATAAAAGAAACTTCTATAAAAACATTACTTGTCATTGTATTTATTTGATTTCTATTTGCTTTAAACTCACAATTGGTGTATTAATACTACGTGTTAGTTTGGTGAGTGCATCTTCAAGGTCCAAAGGTGCCAAGAAGCCTCACCCAGGAAACAACTAGTTTAAGCTTTCTAGTCTTATAAGTTTATATTGCTTTCTTTTATTGCTTTCAATTTCTTGCTTTATTAGTGTTTACATCTTGATTTTGTTTCTAATAATTTTCTTAGAGATACATTTTTAAGTGTATTGGGATAGTATCTGGCTAGAAATGACTTGGTACTTAAGTGATCCTCAGTAGTCCATCTTCCTTTCTTGGGAAACTACCTAGTGCATTGAGCTTATCTTTTCTCTTTGGGAATTTTTCTTAATACAAACTCTTATAATGCCTAAACAACTACTCACCTTAGTGAAAGTGACTTGAGTTCTAAAAAAACCCTTTTAAAACAAATGGCTCAAGATCTTCAGTCACTTTAGCTAAGACAATTACAAAATTAGAATCAAATTATTGAAAAGAAAAAAAAGAAAAAGATTCTCATCTTTCAATTTTAGAGGAGGAGTTAAGATTGATTAGGGAAAAAGATGATTATATTGTAAAACTTAAAAAGACCCAACCCTCTAGTTCTAGGTCTAGTGATTCCCACTCTGTAGAAGGGAGTCTTAGAATATGTGACTATTATCAACCTACACCTAGAAGAACTAGAAGGAAAACACCAGAATAAAAACCAGAGGTTGACTTAACTCATTTCTATGGGAAGGAAAATGTTGAAATCTACTTAGATTAGGAAATGAAAGTAGAACAACTATTTTCCAGTCACCATGTTAGCGAGGAAAGAAAAGTACCCGTGCAAACCTTAAGCTTTCAAAACAATGCTATGTAGTGGACAACCCTAGAAAGAGATAGATGCTTCCATAAGGAACCTCCCACTACATATCAGAATGACCTTAGGGGAGCCTTAAAGCGTTGCCATATTCCTTCTTACTACAATAGGGATTTAATGAACAAGCTCCAAAGACTCCAACAAAAGCATATGAATGTAGGAGAATATAGGTAGAAAATGGAGTTGTATACGATGAAAGCATCCATTAGGGAGGAAGAACCACCACCATATCTAGGTTTTTAAGTGGTTTTAAAGGATAAAGTAGAACTTCTGTCCTATAGGGTTCTTAATGACTTGGTCCAACTTTGTATCAAAGTTGAAAAAAAAAATTTATGAAAAGGATCAAGTCGTATTGAAAGTTCTTACTCTAACTCTTATCCCAAGAAGGAGTATAAAAGGAAGGAGAGTTATCCTAAAGATAAACCCAAACTAGAAACTCCCAAAAGCCTAGATAAAGGAAAAAGATATGCAAACCCCACACACATGCACTAGCGAAATTCAATGCTTTAAATGTCTTGGTAGAAGTCATGTAGAGTCTCAATGTCCCAATAGAAGAACTGTGATCTTAAAGGGAAAAGATGAGTATAGTAGCCAAGAGAAAGAAACTAATGGTGGTGTAGTATTTGATAAAAAGAAGAGTGAGGGTGCATATCCTCGTGAGGGAGAACTATTGATGATTAGAAAAACCCTCATCAATCAACCTATTGTGGAATAAGAGTCAAAAGAGAGAACATCTTTCATACAAGATGCAAAGTTTTAGAAAATACTTGTTCTCTTATTATTGACAATGATTATTATTGCAACTGCTGCAACATTAGGTTGGTTGAAAAACTTAACCTACCAGTTACTCCCCACCCCAAGCCTTATAAGTTACATAATTAAATGAAGAGGGGGATTTATGTGTAAATAAACATGTAAAAGTAAATCCTTTTGTGAGTAATTATAATGACAACATTTTATGTGATGTCTGAATACCCATGGAAGCTTGTCATATCTTATTAGGAAGGCCTTAGCAATTTGATAAGAAAACTACGCACAATGGCCTTCTAATGAGATTACTTTTACCCATAATCATAAAATGTTTTTAATTTTCCCTCTAACACCTTCACAAGTAGTAGAGGACCTAGTACAAATGAAAATAAAAAGAGATACTAAAAAAATCCTAAAAAATCAAAGGGTAGTCCTTAGGGACAATGTTGAGCCGTGGGAGAAAATTCTTCCATGAATACTTCAATGCATTTCTCCACCATGTCTGAAAAATGTGCAACGTGCATCTTTGAAAAGTTATTGATGCGTTACATAGTCTAAAAGGCATTTTTCTGTATGCAAAACTTCTTAATGGACATGTAAATGCAGTTTTCTCTTGATCAATTGATAAAAAAAATAAAGTAAGAAAATTCTTCTATCTGAACAACCTCTAAGCCTCCTTATTTGTAAAGGAGCACTTACATGCACTGCAACAATTTCATAACCAAGTGTTCTACCTCTTGTAGTAAAAAATCTTTTAAAATAATTTGGTGATGTGTTCCCTAAGGAAGGACTAATTGGACTTACACCTTTTAGGGGCATGGAACATCAAATAAATTTAGTTCTTGGAGCTAGTCTACCAAATAGAACAATATAAAAAACTAATCCAGAAGAAACCAAAGAGAAATAATCCTAGGTTCATAAATTGTTGGAGAAAGGTTGGGTATAAAAAAGCCTAAGTCCTTGTGTTGTACCTATTTTGTTGGTGCTTAAGAAAGATGGCAAATTGAGAATGTGCTGTGAATGTAGAGCCATCAATAATATCACCATCAATACATGTATCCAATTTCTATACTTGATGATATTCTTGATAAATTGCATGGGTCTTCTATATTTTCAAAATTGATCTCAAAAGTGGTTATCACCAAATTAGAATCAAAGAGGGTGATGAGTGGAAAACTGCTTTTAAGGCCAAATTAGAACTATATGAGTGGTTAGTAATGCCTTTTGGTCTTACTAATGCACCTAGCTCATTCATGAGGCTTGTGAATCATGTCCTTATGGATTGTATAGGTAAATGTGTAGTATTTTACTTTGATGATATTATAGTTTATATTCATAGTCTAGAATCTCATTTAATTAATAATAATTTGTTTTCTAATATAAAGAAATGCACTTTTTGTGTTGATATTGTAGCTTTTCTAGGATTTATAGTTAATAAAATTGGGGTACATGTTGATCCCGAGAAAATCAAAGCCACCCAAGAGTGGCCAACACCACAAAATGTTGATATTAGGAATTTCCATGGTTTAACAAGCTTTTATAGATGCTTTGTTCCTAACTTCTTAGTCTAGTTTCACCTTTCAATGGTTTGGTGAAGAAAGACGCCCAATTATGTTGGAATGAGAAACATGAACAAGCCTTTCAAAGGTTAAAAGCTCAACTCACCAATGCACCCATTCTAACACTTCCAAACTTTTTCAAAAACTTTTGAGCTAGAGTGTGAAACATTGTGAGTAGGCATAAGTGCAATATTCTTGCAAGGTTGCCACTCAATTGCATATTTTAGGGAAAAGCTACATGCTGCAAACCTCAATTACCCCACCTATAAAAGGAGTTGTATGCAGTTGTGAGGGCCCTGCAAACTTGGGAACACTATCTAGTTCCTAAAGAATTTGTTATTCATAGTGATCATGAGTCTTTAAAATATCTTAAGGGTCAACATAAGTTGAAAAAATGGCATCCAATATGAATGGAATTTCTGTAGCAATTTCCTTATGTCATCAAATACAAGAAGGGCAATAAAATATTGTGGTAGATGCTTTATCTCAGAGACATGCCTTATTTTCTAAACTTGGAGCCCAAATTCTTGGATTTGAAAACATACCTAAGTTTTGTGAACGTGACCAAGATTTTGCATCTAGCTATGCTAATTGCAAACATAAGGGAAAAAGAGGTTTATATATTTCTGAGGGGTATTTGTTTAGAGAAGGAAAAATTTGTATACCTCAAGGAACATATAGAAAACTCCTTGTCAAAGAGACACATGAAGGAGATCTCAAGGGCCATTTTGGAATTGATAGAATTTTAGATCTTTTAAAAGGAAAAATTGTTTTGGCCCATATGAGAAAAGATGTCTAAAGACATTGTCATAGGGGTATTTCATGTTTAAAAGTTAAGTTTGAGAGAGTGCCTCATGGACTCTACACTTTTCTACCTCCTGCTTGTGCTCCATGAGAAGATATCAACATGGATTTTATCTTAGGGCTTCCTAGGACACAAAGAGGTTTTGATTTCATCTTTGTGGTAGTGGACAGATTTAGCAAGATGTCCCATTTTATATCCTGTCATAAAGTAGATGATACTAACAACATCTTTAAACTCTTGCTTAGAGAAGTGGTCTGAATTCATGGACTACATAAGTCTATAGTTTCAGATTCAGATCCAAAATTTATTAGTAATTTCTGGAGAACTCTTAAGGAAAGGCTAGACACTAAACTTAATTTTTCAACCTCTTGTCATCCTCAGACTGATGGAAAAATAGAGGTAGTCAATAGGTCCCTATCAACTATGCTTAGGTTAGTCATGAAAAGAAATCACAAATCTTGGGATGAGTACCTTCCCCAAATAGAGTTTGCATACAATAGAGTGGTTCATAAGACTACTAATGTTTCTTCATTTGAAGTTGTATATGGTTTTAATCCTCATACTCCTTTAGATTTGTTACCTTTACCTAATCCACATGAATTTGTGCAAAAGGAAGGGGTAACAAAACTGAATTTATTAAGCAATTACATGAAAGGATTATAACTCAAATTATGAAACAAATCGAGAAATACATTAGACATAATAATAAGGGGAAGAGGGACATAATTTTTAATGAGGAAGATTGGGTTTGGTTTCACCTAAGAAAAGATAGATTTCCTAGTCAGAAAAAGTCTAAACTTAGTCCCCGAGGAGATGCTCCTTTTCATATCCTAAAGAGAATAAATAATAATGCATATCAGGTAGATCTTCCAAAGGAATATGGAGCACATGCTACTTTTAATGTTATTGATCTAACACCTTTTGTAGATAGCACAAATGATGAGGTATAAACTATTTATTTGAGGACAAATCCTCTTCAAGAGGACGAGGATGATGGTATAATTCTCTGATAAGGGCCATAACTTAGTAATATTTCAAGCAAAAAGATAGGCACTTATGGACTTTAATGGTTAATAAATTTATAATTCAACCTCTAATTTAGGAATTTGAACCTTTTTACATATTTTTTATTATGAGATGAATAAAAATGATTTATTCCCAAGTTAGTGATAATTTTAAGAATCCAGGGGAAGATGGAGAGAAAAGGGATAAATTAGAATGGAGAAGTGATAAACAAGATGAAAAGATAAAGTTGTAGCAATGAAATCTCACCCAAGCAAGATCACTCTAGAGGATCTTGTTTAAGGCTCGCTTAATCGAGTTAGTGAAGTTGGACTTTTTCTCATGAAAATCGCTTAAGCAAGCAATATCTCGCTAAATAGAAGGTGTGAGGCATAACCCTGGACATCATTGGGAGGATAATCAGAGATAGAAAACCTTAGAGGAGGCAACCGTAAAGTAGAAACACTATGGGTATCATTTTCTTGCTTAATCTATGCCTTGTAAGTGTTTTTTCCTCTATTCTATCTTTATTTTCTCTTTAAAACTATTGCTTATTGTTCTTGATTGCATTTTTTGGTAGTTTTGGGGTTTTAGGGTTTATTGTCATTATCTAAAATTCATGGTAAATTTTGATTATATATTACTTGGCGAATGATAATTGAAGGTTGTTGATAATTTTGGATGCAATTAGGTCCCATTTACTCATTAAATTCATTTTTAGGGATGCTCATCTAGTGTTTGATAAAATGCTTATATGAAAGTTCTATTGAAAATTATGTGAATTAGTTTTAAAATTTTGTTGCAATTCCTTGGCATTTCTACACTATTGGATTCAACACTATCAAAGTTGAATTTAAATGGATTTTTTTTTACTGTGATTGTCTATGACATATTGATATGTTTGAAGAATTTTATAACTATAGTGTTGCAAAAAAGAATGGGTCATACAAAGAGCACCGCGATACAAACTGCGAAACGAAAGAAAGTTAGGATTGACCTTAATTCTCCTAAACTCCAACAAGGAATTAATCCAGTGACAATGAAAAGCAACGAAGATATGAAAAAAAAATTAGGAATTGGACATTCATCACGGAAAGAAGAGTGCAATTGCAACCTAAATAATATGATATATTTTTACATGGGTTGTAGACAAGATATTGGATGAGATTGAAGAACCTTTGAGTAAGTATGATCCAGAGGTAGTTTATGAATTTTATGCTAACTTGGACTAGAGGCCAGGAGACTCAGAAGATGAGGTATAGAGTTAGAGGAAAATAAATACCTTTTGATAAAGACTCTATCAATGCTTTCTAGGGGGAGCCATTGCAATTAAGAGGTGATGATGACTGCACTTATCACCAGCTAAGGGCCAGAACCTATGGTTTCCATGATGAAGAGGTGGCCATTAAGATTTGCCTAGCTAATCATTCTTATCAAGTGGGGCCAACTGGGAAACCTTGGAGAATATTATGAAAATATATGAAGACTTTGTCCCAAGTCTGGTTGGTGTTCATGTTGCCCAATATTGTGCCTATTGTACATGTGTCAGACTTAAATGTTCCAGGTGTCATGTTCTCTTGACCTCTTAAAAAATGATTGTTCTTTGATGTAGCAAACTTATTTTTTATGGGATTTGTAAGTTTGTAAAATTAATGGTAAATAAGAATAATCATAAGGAAAAAGGTTCCTTGGGGTACCCTACTTAGATAATTTCTCTTTGTGCAACTCATGAGGTTGAGGTAAACCCAACAATAAAAATTAGACCAACTATTGATCTGCAATTTATTATGCAAAATTGCACTAATACAGAAGAAAAACCTTCACAAGTTGGTGATGCTCCCTTCCACCAGTCATCAATCCACCAGCCTAGCCCATCATCATCTTCGATGGAGGCTCTAATGTTAGAACAAATGACAAGTCTTCGCACCACCATGGAGCGAATGTAGTTAGAACAAAGAGCCACATGGGAGTGGATGAAATTAGAACAAAGAGCCACATGTGCCAATGTAGCAAAGTTCTACTCATAGAGGAATGATGCATCTACATCAAGTAGCTTTTCATAACTTTCATTAAGGGCAACGCAATCCATGTATGCACCTAGATCAGTTTGGAGCATATGTTGCATGGTTTGGGGATATGTGATGAGAATCAAATAAAGGAGGCTTTTATTAATGGAGGAAGAGGACATCCACCCTCACATTTGAAGTTCTTCCTTCTAGTCTTCTCAAAATTAAAAGAAGACATAAAATAAAGATGAGGCCCAAGCCCAAAGCCCAAGCCCAAGCCCAAGAAGGCCAAAGCCCAAAGAGCCCAAGTCCATCCCATGAGGGGCAATGCCAAGCTTTGAAATACTCTTGTATAGTTTTGGGAGGTGTGGTTATTAAATAAAGGAGTGTGAAAATGTAAAATAAAGTCACATTACCCATGTGACTTAGGAGAGTGGTGTAGGTGTAGTTTTTGGGAGGTGTCATAGTAGAAAAAGGTCACACCTCCCATGTGACTTGTTTTTGGTGGGAATTTCAAATGAGTTTATTTGAAATTTCCCACCTATTTTTCAGCACCTTAGGCTATAAATAGAGGTGCTTCCTTTGTAAAATTCAGATTTGATTTTATCTAAAGAAACTATACTCAAAATTGGAGTGAGCATTTGGAGAGCTTTTGAGCTTCTACTCTAGTCTTATCTTGAAGGACCATGGTTTCCTCAAGTGGCGGCTTGCACACTCATCTAGGAGCATCCATTCTTCTAGTGGCGTGATCATCCAACCATTCCTCCATCTTCATGAGCATTCTCTTCTCCTTCCTTTCTTCTTCTTCAATTTGTTCATGTAGCCTTGAGTTTTGAGTTGTTTTTGTTTCGGTTCCTATAATTTTCCAGCACCTTTATTCTGTTTAGTTTTTAAATTCTGTTCGGTTCTTTTGTTTTAAGTTCAATTCTGTTCGGTTTATTCTTTTCCTTCTCCTTTGTTGATTCAATTTGACAATATTTGGTTCATCCAAATGAGTTTGGGATTTGGTACTTGTTTTGGTGAGTTCTTGATCTTAGAACCATGATCCAACTTCTAAGAAAGTGCCTCTACATTTTCCAGCTCAAGGTGATTCCTCAAAGTGTCAAGAATCTTGTTCTATGTGGCTATTGGAATCACATCATGTGGTATCATGAGTCTTAGGTTCATTCTTGTTAATTGTTGAGTTGTGTGCACTTTAATTTCAAGAGCTCTTTAATTTCTTGCAATTTTAGTTGCTGTTTTAGAATTTTTAATTGAGTATTCTTGCTGTTTTTCTTTTGCTCCAAGTGTTTGTGGAAAGGTTTATGGCACTCATAATTCTTATGAGTATGGTTGCTCTTTTGGAATGGCATTATCCTTCCTAGAGTTTACCTTAAGCTTCCTTTCATTTGTTACAATTTGTGTTGTGTCTTTTAATTTTTGAATCATGTCAAGTTGTGTCTTAGTCATGTTATTCCATATATGTCATTACTTCTAGTAGTACTTTTATTGTTTTGATTGTTTCTTGCTTTGGTGTCATATAATTTTCTGAATTGATGTTGATCCTTTGTGCATTTTCTTTTTAGAATTGAGTTCATACTTGTATTCTAGACCTATACAAGTTCCAATACATCATTTTCTATTATGTCTTTGCTAGTTCATCATTCTGTTTTTTATTCTTATTAGGATTCCTCTGTTTCTGAAAAGAGTGCTTACTGTTTTTCCTTATTGCAACTGATTTACGTACTGTAAAATTCTGAAATTCTGGATTTGAGATATTCAAAGTGTTAGAAAAGCATAGAAAAAAGAATCATTCAAAAATATGAAGTACACAAAAAATGATAAATAAAATAAAAAAAGTGTACATTCCTGCCGAAAAAAATACGGTAATCTGGCAGTGATTTTAAAAAATTTATTTCTCTCAATTGGCTTACTGTTTTTAATTGATTCCAGTGCCATTATTGAGTTAACATCTTGAAGTTTCTGTGGTATAAATTTCATAATCCAGTTCGCTCTACAACGTTCCAGTTAAATCAGTGAATATCAAACACAGTTTGCATAAAAAAAAAATTTCCAGTAGCTAAATTTTTTGTTTTCTTCATCTCCTCTAGTGCTTTTCCTTAGGTTTTCTTTTGTGTGCCTACTTTTCTCATTGAGTTCTTTATTTTCTTGATTGTCTTTCATTCTTACTCTTTGAGTTTGTCTTACGTATAGTATTCCTTTTGCAATTACCTTTCCTTGCTTATACCTTTTCTTGTTTGTCTTTATTGTTTCTTTGGTTTTGTGGTGGTTTGCTCTTAAGATTGGTGTGCTTGCTTTGACATATTTCATTTGAGGATTCCAAGGCCTCAAGATCAGATTCGTGCAAGAACATTATTTCTTTGAGAGTGATCTCTTTTTTCAGCCTCATTTCACTTCGGCAGTTTCATTGCCAAGCTCACTGTTTTTGCTAATTTTGTTTCTTAACTTGTTTGCTGTTTTTTATTTGCAAAATGGCTGGCTATTCAAGTGGTGCATATTACAAGCAGCATTCTCCTTCCAAAGCTTCAGTCCTTGGTGAAGAAGAACATAGAAGAAGGAGGCATCACCATCATTATCATGAAGAGAGCTATAACCGTGACCAAAGATATCACCAAGTGTTCAACATTGCTTGTAAAAAAGTCCCTAGTTTTAATGGTGATAGTGATCCTAATGTGTATTTAGAATGGGAGACTAAGGTTGACCATTATTTTCATGTGTATAAGGTCCAAGATGACCAAAAACTTATGTATTATTTTTCTGGGGGGCAAGTCTAGCAGATGAAGTAGGATGATCTACAACTATAGATGAGGATTTCAACACAGAGCTGGATGAGTTGCTAATAAGAGATGATTGAGCACTAAACATGATTTTATCTTTCTAGTTTTTGTTGAAGATGGGAAGCTTTGATGTGTCAAATCCTCATGAAGCCTGAAGTCGTGTGATGTTTTAGGTTTAGGTTTTGATATGGGGTTTAGAATCTTTGTAAGATCAATATTGATTCTTAGACAAAGCTTTTTTCAATATGTTTTAAAGATTAAAGTGTTTTTCCATGCAAAGGGAAAAACAACCGATTAAAGTTTCGTGATAATCGGTTGTTTGTCACTTAGCTGGCAAAGGGGTTTTGAAACTTTTTTTTGAATAAGTTGTATAACTAACAAAACCATTCAACTGGCTAAATCGTGGTTTTAACCGATTAAATGTATGTGTTCATAATAGTTTTTGGAAAACCTGTTTTAATTGATGTGAATGTTTAAACCTGTCATCAACGGTAGCTTTTCAAGGTTTATAAAATGAGTCTTCTTTTGAATGTAAAGAGATTGATGAAACAGAAAGATTTGATACTCTGATTATGATTGATTTGAGAAGTTACAAATTGTTTGTGAAAAGGTTTTTACCAAATTTTTAGCAAGTCTGCCTTTGTGATTTGCTGTGATTCAAAGAACTAATCAATAGGGTTCTGGTGTACCGTGTTTCCAGGTGTTTTCTAATCCTGTTCAAGTTCTTGTAATTGTTCATATAACTCTCTGTATAACTGTTGTAAAATCTTGTAAAGTCAGTGTGATTCTGGCTTGTGGTGTTTGTTGTGTGCAAAGAGGGTGAGTAGGCTTTGTGGGATTCAATGTCACCTCTTTGTCTGTGATGTATGTGTAATCTGTGATTGGTGGCATAATGAATACTCAGTGGTTTGACTGAAGACTGGATGTAGCTCTTGATATCTGTTTGATATTTTCCGTTGTCATAAACAACTGGTTGAAACATATCTTTAACCAATTAAAATTCTGCTATTTGTTTCTGTTTGGTATTTTGATTAGCTTTCTGAATTGCTTTTCTGAGTTGATTGTTAAAGTTTCATTCTAAGGAAAGTATTTGAGAAAATCTTTTGAAAACAATTCACCCCCTCTTGTTCTAGCCATCAAACCTAACAAACTTTTTTTTCAATTTTCTTATTTTTTTTAGTTGTTTAATTTGCTTATATTATTAGTTTTATTTTATTTGTTGAGTTATTTTTCTAGTTTTATTTTGTTCTTTAATGTTATTGTAAGAACTAGAATATTAATTTGAATGGTGGGAAAAATATTAATCATACTTTGTGTTTAAAGTGTTAGAATAGGATTCTGCTTGTATTGATTTCAGATTATCTTCTGTAACAAGTGTAATCCTTGTACTCTGTTGAACAATGTTGTTCCTGTGTTTGCTAAGATTGGCTGTGCGTTCTTGAGGTGTTCAAGATCAACAATCTTAGTGTTGGCCAAGGAGAGTGTGTTTCTTGAGGTGTTCAAGGTCATTCTCTTGGTTGTTGTGTAAGTGATCAAGTGGTGATTGCTTAGTGGATATCCTCAGGTGTCATTTTTTTTAGTTGTTTAATTTGCTTATATTATTAGTTTTATTTTATTTGTTGAGTTATTTTTAGTTTTATTTTATTTGTTGAGTTATTTTTCTAGTTTTATTTTGTTCTTAAATGTTATTGTAAGAACTAGAATATTAATTTGAATGGTGGGAAAAATATTAATCATACTTTGTGTTTAAAGATTAGTACAGTTAAATGATACAGACATGGGTTGGAAAAGAAAATGTTTTGAATCCATATTCAAATTTAGTTAAGATTGTAGTACATGAAAATTAAATGAGATGATTAGTTGAAATAGATAATGACAATAAAAAAGGAGTTAGACTAATTAGGCCAAGTTGGTATGTGTGAATCTTAAACAGTTGAGAGTTTCACTGATGAATTGACACTTGTGATTACTTATTTTTTATTTTATGTTACATCATAAAAGAGCATGAAAATGATTAAGACATTTGTATTAATTATAAAACTAAGGGCAAATAGTCAACCCTTATTTAAATTGATTATATCTTTGTGATAACCCTTTTTGAGCCAAGAATATTTTTTTTTTATTATTATTGCACCCTGAACCTTAACTGATATATTCTTTACCTATTGACATGTTTAAGTAAGGAAAACATATATATGCAATTTATATATAGAAAAAGGAATGATTGGTTTTAGTTGTTTGAATAATTTAAGTATAAATAAATTATTTGGTTGGAAATAGGGATAATCTATTTCTATTATCTTTGATTAAAAAAAAAGAAAAAGAAAAGAAGAGAAAAAGTTCATATTGAAATTATGAATAAGTAAAGAAAATGGGAAAAAGTATTATTCAAACAATTTGTGATTAGATAACACATATGTATTGTATTTGGATTATAGGTATGTTCTTCTTCTTTTAAGTATGTATTTTGTTATATGAAAAACCAATATTTTAAGAAACCCAAACTCAACCGTGCAGAAAACCTTAAGATTTATGTTTCTAATGTGATTGTGATATGAAGAAGAAATCAAAAGAAACTGTGATTTGTTAGGATTCAGTGGAAATTGAGTGAAACACTTATCTTTGAGAATATGAGAAGAAATTTCTTGAAAAATTGTCATTTCATTGTTTCAGTTGTTATCTTGGAAATTGAGTGTATCTATATCTTGTTCTGTTTGAAGTTGGGAAAACCATAAGTTTCTAATTTAATCTATTGTTAGTAAATAAAGTTATTTTAATATTTGAACTCGAATATGATTTATTTATATTCATTTACTTTGCTTGAGGAAAAATGAGTTGGGGGAGTTGATAAGTGCCATAATTCAGTAATATTTCATGCAAAAAGATAGACACTTATGAACTTTAATTGTTAATAAAGTTATAATTAAACCTCTAATTTAGGAATTTGAACTTTTTTACATATTTTTTATAATGAGATGAATAAAAATGATTTATTCCTAAGTTTGTGGTAATTTCAAGAATCCAAAGAAGATGGAGATAAAAAGGCTAAAGGAGAACGTAGAAGTGAAAGACAAGATGAAAAGACAAAGTTGGAGCATTGAAATCTCACCCAAACTCTCCCGAGCAAGTTCCCTTCAGAGGAACTCACCTAAGATTTGTTGAACCAAGTTGTGTTCAAGCTTTGAAGAATCCAAATCCTTTTAAGGATGTTGAAGCCTCTGTTGTGCTTGATGTTGCTGTGCTGGTTTAAGCTTTGTTCTGGGGTAGTTTATATGTTGTAATCCACCCTATGATTAAATCTAAAGCATTAGCATTCTCAATCTTTGTGAAAACAAAATGATTTCAAACTAAGTAAAAACAACCGATTGTTTTGTCGAAACAATCGATTGTTTTGTCGAAACAATCGATTGTTTTGTCGAAACAATCGATTGTTTTGTCGAAACAATCGATTGTTTGTACTTAGGTGTTTTTGAGAAAAAGTTTGAAAACTGTTTTGAATGGTTAAACTGTTAAGTACCAAAACAACCGATTGATTCGAGGAAACAACCGATTGTTTGTTTTGGGACCATAACAGAAAAACTGTTTTCTTTGATTGAGCTTTAAATGATTTAACTGTTTATGCTCTGATCCTGCCTGTTGACCAGAACGCTGGAAACTGCCTCGTCAAAGGATCGACGTGTGCACCGCTTCACACCTCCGTTCCTCTTCGAGATCCACCTCAAGAACCTGCAAAGAAACAGAGCGGCGCCGCTGCGGCCGATCGCACTCCAACGCCCAAGTCAGTGACCGAATCACCAAATACTAAGAGAACAAGAACCGTGCAAATCCTCTCTCACAGTCAGCTCTATAACTCGCAAGCGTAAAGAGTATAGTCTGAACGTGCGTACCTTAGAAAGTTCGTTGAGAACTCTTATATACCTGGTTACTTTCTCTCTCCTGGCAGTTACAGACTTGGACACGTGGCTCGTATCCAACTGTACACGTGCCATCATCTGGAGCCTCCTTGACTTGGGCGCTGCTTCTACTCTTGTTTTACTAAGTTACCCATGCGTGGTACTACCCAGTACATAGCCAACTTGGGAGTGCGATCTCTATTGGAACTGGCGAGTTAGGGTGCCTTCATACACCTTCCCTGTGGTCTCGCCGGCCGCCTTCATAATCTGCTTCTCCTTCATCTTCGGCGATGTGCTTTCTCTGGCGATCTCCAATCACTTGGTCGCCTGAGTTTACATCTGGCGACTTCATCTTTAACCCGGTGATCGCCGATTCTGGTATGCTGGAGATCGGAACACGCCAACTTAATAACTGGCGACTTCACGAGCCCCCCGACTTCCTTCCCTTCTGCCAACCTGGCGCCTTGCCAACACGCCTATACTGTAGCGGGATGCCACGTCATCACTCCCGACTACCAGGGCGGTACACAAGCCCCCCAGTCTTAAGCGAAGACTTGTCCAGCGAAAAGACTGAAAGAGTCACGCCAACACCGGTCTACGTGGCACTGACGCAGAATTCCAAGCGGTTGTACCTTCTGCTGCTCTAACGCTCCACCAAACCCCTCGTCCATCACTTGACACGTGGCTTCATCAACGATTACCTTCAGTTATCGTTTGCGCTTCCCAAACCCATTTTCGAAAAAACTCTTAAACCCATTTTCACTCAACACTGTTCCATCACTTTCCCTCGCATTCACGAACGCTCTAACCTTCTTCTGCAAAAAACTCCCAGCGCTCTCCAACATTCTGAATCACCATCAACCTTCATCGTCTTCCTGATCATCAAAAGGTACCTACTTTCCTTCTTCTACTGGTCTTTCTCGCATTTTAACCGATTCGCATCATCCTGTAACTGCCTGGTGCATACGCTGTGGGTTGCTTTTCCATTTCTCCTTCTACGTAACTTAGGGCTTCGTCAATCATCGCAACGAACCTACGTTCGTTCGTTTTTCACCTTCCTTCCATGATCGAGTCAGCCTTTGTAACCCCTGCTCATTTTTCCTTTTCTTCTTCCTTTGCAGCTGCAACAATGACTCGCACAAAGATCACCCCGAATCCTCCTCCTTCATCAAGAAACCCCCCTTCTCAAGCACACGACCCACCACGAGTTCGTGGCGCTTCATCTTCCCAGGCTGAGAGGCTTGCGTCTTCCCGCCCTAACCTGGCCCAGGCGACTCCACCTATCGCCGGAGGAGCCCCCGTTCCCTTGCCAGACTTCAAAACCTTGTATCCCTGGGCCAACTCGACCCTTCTGAGGGAGACATCTTCTGTGAACACTGCGGGAGCAGTTTTGCGGCTGACTAAGGGGGATGAGCTTCATCAATCATTTCATAAGGAGCACGACGAAAAGATGATAGTGCTACCTTGCCCCCCCGATCTGCCTGTGTCTGCTGATGACAAGGTGAGTGCCGACGGACCCTTCTGCTTCGTCTACACGACCTTATTCAAGAAGATGAAGCTCAAGTTCCCTTTCACCCGATTCGAGAGGGAACTCCTTACCGAGCTCAACATTGTCGCCGCCCAGCTTCACCCCAACAGCTGGGCGTTTGTTCGAGCTTTCCAAGTTATGTGCGACCACCTGGGGCTGCCCGCATCCGTGGACGTATTTTTATTTCTCTTCGAAGCCAAGCACACAGGAGACCGCCTGTGGGTTAGCTTGAACGCGATTGCTGGGAGGTCCATCTTTGCTATCTTCCAGCAATCCTATAAAGATTGGAAAGGGAAATTCGTCCAAGTGCGCCCTAACGACAAGGACGCCTCCCTACTCGACGGCTTCCCTTTGTACTGGGTGGACAAGGGGAAGAAAGAGTCCAAGAGCTGCTTCAGGAGACCCAGAAGTCCTGACAGCATGGGAGCGTTGGACCGAGATCTCTGCCTTTTCTAGAAAAGGGTCGCGGATGCCAACATCACCTTCCTTACCACCACCCTGATCTGCTTCGAATTCTACGAGGACCAACTCGAAATTCGAATAGGTTAGAACATTCACTGTTGTTTTAATACTGCTTCTATTTGACTTTTTCTGGGCGTCTTGTGCGTTATGCGCAAGACTTTGGTTTTATTTTTCCTGCACCGATCATCTGCTATGCTGCATACTGCCTTGTGCACTTATTTTCTCCTTGAGTTAACCCATGCATTTTCATTTCATGCAGATAACATGTTGGGCAAAGGTATGCTTGCTGAACTGAGGGCGCTCGCCCGAACCCACGGGTTGGCGACGGGTTCTCAAACAGTGCCCAACTCGGTGGTGGAGACAGCCATCGTCCATGGGCGATCGCCACCTAAGCAATCAGCACCCTCCGACGTCCAACCCGCCGCCCAGCGGAAGAAACTCGTCCTTAAGAGGGCTAAGAGGAAGGCTCCCCAGATAGTCCAAGATGATGAGGAAGAAGATGACGAGGTCACTGAGGATGGCCTCGTTACAAAGAGGAAGAGGGTGGCACCTTCTTCACCACCTGCACCACCCCCTCTTCCCTCGTCAACGCCACCATCCACACCTGCTCCTCCTCCATCACCACCACCCCCATAAGCTCCTGTTTCACCAGTCCAAGCTATCCCGCTAGCCACTGCGCCGCCTGCGGTTGAGGCCCAAGTGCCAAACTTCATGGAGGACCCCCCGAGCGCCTCCACGCCACACGTATCAGCGGGAGGGGGTCCCCCTTCAAATGCCTCAGCCGCAGAGGTTGCTCCAATCGGGGATGAGGTTGCTCATACCTCTCCGATTCTGATCACTGAATCCCCGATTCCGTCGCCACGCCAACAAGCGCCCACTGAAGAACCTGCTAAGGAAGGTGGCTACGAGAACCCACAACAGGCCCCCACAGCGCCTCTGGTGCCTCTACAAGCAGCAAACCTCCCCCTTGAGGTCACGAGGATGTGGGAGCCTCTATCTGCTAAGCTAAAGACGATAGCAGAAGATATCCCAGCCATCATCACCAGAGCTGTGGAAAGCTCTACTAGGAGGCTCCAAGACGACCTCTTCAACCTCAAGACCGAGAACAGCACCATGAGGGTTGAGGTGGAGAAGTTGTCTTTCAACTTGACGCTGGCGGAGATTGAACACTCCCGAGTGGAGGACGCAATGAGCACCGAGCTCAGGTTGGCGCGCAAAGAGGCCACTGATCTCCGCCACAAAGTGCAACAGCTTGCTCAAGAAAAGATCGAACTAGAGAGCAAGATTGTGCCTTACCGCGTCAAGGTGGCTGACCTGGAGGCTCTCATGAAGGCCGACGCCGTCAAGGTGCAAAAATTAGAGAAAAGGTCAGCCGAGCGAGAGACCCTCCTTGGGCAGGTGGAAAAGGCAAGGGACGACACCATAGCTGATCTCGCCAAGGCCAACGAAGAGAAGGGAAAGGTAACTGCCGAACTGGCCCAAGTGCAAGCGGAATCCAAGAAGGTTGCTGAAGACCTTCTCCAGGCTCAAAAGACCAATGATCAACTCAAGAAGCAGGTTGAAGAGCTGGAGCAACAGAATAAGGAGTTGAAAGAGCAAACTGAAGGTCTCAAGAAGCGGATTGAGGAACTTCAGAAGCAGATTGAAGAACTCAAGCTAAACTCTGCTCAAATTCTGGCTGTTGGATTCGAAGCTGCACGGGAACAATTTGCTTGCTTGTTCCCCGACCTGGATCTCAGCATGGTGTCGCTGGATAATGAAGTGGTGGATGGAAAAGTGGTGCCCGCCGAAGACTGATCAATTTAATTCATCCATCGCTTTCATACTCTCCCTTGCATTATAACTTGTAATAGACTTTATGTCCTTTCGTATATATGTTTTGAACTGTTATTCACTGTTAATGACAAAGTATACGTTTTTCCTCTTATGATTTCCTTAATCGCTTCAACTTTCCTGGCTTGTTTTACTTTCAACGAAATAACTCAGTAATCTCGTAGGCACGATCTTGTACTTGGCTGCTTCGAACCATCTCAACTTCGAATAATAACCACATTTATCAGCTCGTAACTTAAGGCAATAACCCTTAGCGTAAAATGATACCTTAAGTAACAAACTTTGCCTCAGCCACCGGCTTAGACACTGCTTCACCCAACCTGCTCCATCAAAACGGGTCTTTTAACTTTTTCGCCTCTGTTTGCTCTTTTCCTGGTCGCCAGAAACTATTGGCGATCAGCTTCTTTCTGGCTTCACGCCTTGGCCATTGTTCTTTGATCTGGGGGTAGAGACGTCTTTCGGATCCTTCTCTACCGCCTTGCGCTTCAGAGCAAGAGACCGGGTGGCTAGGCGTTCTCTTCGAACCTACCTTAGCCGCCCTCAGAACTTCTTCCACCCTCTACACCATACTTGAACTCGTTCGAGACGAGAAGGATTTTATCTTGCCTGAACTCGCTCATAGGCGAGAAGGTCTTTAACTCGCCTGAACTCGCTCATAGGCGAGAAGGTCTTTAAATCGTGCCTCTACATTGCCCCAGGGGTTACATCTCCTCCCCCCCTAGAAACACTGAGGACTTTTACTTGCCTCTACATTGCCCCGGGGGTTACATCTTCTCGCCCCCAGAAACACTGAGGACTTTCACTTGCCTCTACATTGCCCCAGGGGTTACATCTTCTCGCCCCCAGAAACACTGAGGAATTTCACTTGCCTCTACATTGCCCCGGGGGTTACATCTTCTCGCCCCCAGAAACACTGAGGACTTTCACTCTTTCTCGCCTGCACTCGCTCGACGGCGAGGAGGTCTTTAACTTGCCTCAGGACGCGCGAGGGCGTTGACGTCTTTTAACTGGTGCCTCCGATCGCCGAAAGACGATGAGGACATAAAAAACTTTAACTGATGCCTCCAATCGCCGAAAAACGATGAGGACTTAAAAACTTTAACTGATGCCTTCAATCGCCGAAAAACGAGGAGGACTTATGAAAACGCCTTATACTTCGTAAACTCTTCTTTTATTGGGTGGCCTCATTAAAAACCTTCCTTAGGGAAAAAAGAGTGCCCCCTTCAAATTGTTTTATCAGAGACATTGTAATGTAACCTTTGTGTTTGTCTTTACCTACAAGCTCTTAACTATAGTACAACTTCAAGTGCGTGGTGTTCCAAGTGCGAGGGATCGCCCCTCCTTCCAGTGTCTCTAAGCGGTAGGCGCCGTTCCCGAGCGCCTCGGTTATTCTGAACGGTCCCGTCCACTTAGGCGACAGCTTATTCTCCATCTCGTACTGGTGGGCTTTTCTCATCACCAGGTCGCCTTCTCTAAATTGCCTTGGCATCACCTTCGAGTTGTACCTTCATTCAATCCTTCTCTTCACCGCCTCAGCTTTCAGTCTCGCCTCTTCCCTGACCTCGTCCAGTAGATCCAGGTTCAGCCTTCTCTCTTCATTCGAGTCTTCCTCTACAAAGTTCAGGAATCTTGGCGAGCTCTCCTGAATCTCTACTGGAATCATCGCATCACACCCATAGACTAGGCTGAACGGGGTCTCATGGGTTCCTGACTGCTCGGTGGTGTGGTATGCCCAGACTATACGGGGCACCTCCTCAGCCCAACTTCCCTTGGCTTTCTCGAGCCTCCTCTTCAAACCTCTCAGCAACACCCGATTGGCTGACTCCACCTGGCCATTCGTCTGAGGGTGCTCGACGGATGCAAACACTTGTTGAATTCCCACCCCTTCGCAAAGCTTCTTCAACAGGTGGCTTGCAAACTGAGTCCCATTATCCGACACCAGGCGTTTAGGCACTCCAAACCGGCACACGATGTTCTTCCACACGAAACCTTCGATCTTGTGTGCGGTGATCTGGGCCACTGGTTCTGCTTCGATCCACTTGGTGAAATATTCAATCGCCACCACCAAGTACTTCATCTGCCTGATCGCCAGCGGGAAAGGTCCCAGGATGTCGATTCCCCAGGTATGAAACGGCCAAGGGCTATAAATCGACTTCAACTCCTCGGGAGGCGCCTTATGCCAATCGGCGTGCTGCTGGCATTGTTTGCAACATTGGGCATACTTCTTGCAATCTTCTCTCATGGATGGCCAGTAGTATCCTGCACGGAGAGTCCTCGCGGCCAGAGCTCGACCCCCGACGTGGCTTCCGCATATACCTTCGTGGAGCTCCGCCATGATTCTCGTGCACTTCTCGCCATGTATACATTCCAGGAGCGGGTGAGTGAACCCAAACCTGTACAGATCGCCATCAATCAGGGTGTACTTGCTAGAATTCTTCTTTACCTTCCTAGCCTCAACCGGATCCAGCGGGTGAAGGCCATCCGCCAGGCACCGCTTGTACTGGGTTACCCAAGTGTCTGGCTCATGGGTAGCGCAGACCTGCATCACGTTCACCTTCTCTCCCCGGCATGCTCTAATTCTCGGCGATCTCAGAGTTTCTTGCGTCAGGGACTTATGGCTTCTCACGGCTTTCTCCGAGGACTTGCTGATCTGAAGGACCAGGTGATCTGCCACAAATGCTCTCGGCGTCTTCAGAGTTTCTTGAATCACCGTCCTCTGCCTACCCCCCTTGCATGAGCTGGCGAGCTTAGCTAGCAAGTCAGCTCGGGCATTCTGCTCTCTGGGCACATGCACTACTTCAAAGGAGGCAAAAGAACTCTTCAACTCCTGCACATATTCCAGATAGGCCGCCATTTGTGGATCTTTAGCCTGGAACTCGCCTGTTACTTGCCCTGTGACTAGCAGTGAGTCGCTCTTAGCCATCAGCACCCTAGCTCCCATCTCTTTGGCCAGCAAAATTCCGGCGATCAGTGCCTCATACTCCACTTGATTGTTACTGGCTTTGAAGGCAAACCTCAGAGATTGTTTGATCAGCACGCCGTTGGGTCCTTCCAATATGACTCCAGCACCGCTGCCCTGCTGGTTCGACGATCCATCCACCGAAAGTACCCAACGGAAATCGTCCCCTTCAACTCGCGCTGCCTCAGATGAGAGCTCGACCACGAAATCTGCAAAGATTTGCCCCTTAATCGGGCCTCGGGGCTCATATTTGATATCAAACTCTGACAATTCTACTGCCCACTTCACCATCCTTCCTGCAACGTCGGGCTTCTTCAAGACCTTCTGAATGGGCAGGTCAGTCATCACCAGTATTGTGAAGCTATGGAAGTAGTGGCGCAACCTCCTCGCCGAAAACACCACAGCCAGCGCAGCCTTCTCCAGGGCCTGATATCTCGTTTCGGGGCCCTGCAACACCTTGCTCACAAAATAGATAGGCTTCTGAGCCTGATCTTGATCCTGGGCGAGCACCGCACTCACCGCCCTCTCAGTTACAGAAAAATACAACCTGAGAGGGGTTCCCACCAGCGGTTTGCACAGAACCGGCGGGCTCGCCAAATACTTCTTCAGCTTGGCGAAAGCTTCCTCGCACTCTTTCGTCCACACAAACTTATTGTTGCGCCTCAAGCACTAAAAATAGGGATGGCCCTTTTCTCCGCTAGCGGACACGAAGCGGGACAGGGCTGCCATCTGACCTGTTAGCTGTTGAACCTCCTTCACCGTAGCTAGGCTCCTCATCGCCAGGATGGCGGCACACTTGTCAGGGTTGGCCTCTATGCCTCTTTCAGTCAAGAGGAAACCCAAAAACTTCCCAGCTTCCACGCCGAAAATACATTTCTCTGGATTCAGCTTCAATCTGAACTTGGCGATCATCGTGAACAATTCCTCCAAGTCGGCAACGTGCTTGCTCTTTTCCGGCGAGGTCACGACCATGTCATCGACGTACGCTTGCACGTTCCTTCCCAGCATCGGTGCAAGTACTCGATCCATCAGCCTCTGGTACGTGGCCCCCGCGTTCTTCAGCCCAAACGGCATCACCTTGTAGCAATAGCACGACCTCTCCGTCATGAAGGCTGTCTTCTCTTCATCCATGGGATGCATCTTGATCTGATTATACCCCGAGAAGGCATCCAGGAAACTCAACAGCTTACACCCCGCAGCACTATCCACCAGGGCGTCTATGCTCGGTAAAGGATACGAATCCTTTGGGCAAGCTTTGTTCAGGTCAGTGAAATCGACGCACATGCGCCATTTCCCGTTACTCTTCTTCACCAGCACGACATTCGCCAGCCATTCAGGGTACTGGACCTCCCTGATGTGGCCTGCAGTGAGGAGCTTCTGAGTTTCATCTCTAATCGCCTGCCTCCTTTCTTCGTTGAACTTTCTTCTTCTTTGTCGCACTGGTCTCACCAAGCTGTCCATCGCCAGATGATGGCACAGGAAGTCGGGATCAATCCCAGGCATGTCCGAAGCGGACCATGCAAACGCGTCCAGATGCCGCTCAATCACCTTGGCGATCTGGTCCTGGAGCTCGACCTCCAGAGATCTTCCCAACTTGAAGATTTTTCCCCCGATCTCTTTCTCGAGCCACTGCTCGACAGGTTTTGGCCTGGATTCTCGGGCGATCACCGCCCTGGCGATTCCCTGTTCTCTCGCTTCCTCAAGGCGATTCCGCGCCTCTTCCTCCTCCAAACCAGCGTTTCCCTCCACTAGCTCAGCGTCCACCATCTGCACGTCCCTTCCGACGGTCTCGTCCGCTACCGTCGATCTGGGCTTCACACCGGGAGGTGGGGTGGTTGTTACATAACTCACTGATCTCTTGTTTTTCAGACTATTCTCATAGCACTTTTTCGCTTCTTTCTGATCAGACTTGATCGTGATCACCACCCCCTCCATAGACGGCAACTTTACCTTCATGTGCCGAGTCGACGGAATGGCGCCTATCCTGTTAAGCGTGGGCCTTCCCAACAGGACGTTATATGCTGAAGGAGCGTTTACAATGAGGTACTTGATTTTCTCCGTCCTCGAACCAGCCTCATCTGTAAACGTGGTTCTCAGCTCAATATATCCCCTGACCTCCACCTGGTCACCAGCGAACCCATATAGGCACCCTCCTTAGGGCCTTAGCTGGTCAAGGGGTGACTCCAGCTGCGTGAAAGTCGGCCAGAACATCACGTCTGCCGAACTTCCCTGGTCCACCAGAACTCGGTGGACCTTCCTTCCCGCCGTAACCAACGAAATGACTATGGGATCTTTGTCATGAGGCACAACGTCCCGAAGATCCTGCTTGGTGAACGTAATGTCCACTTCCGGCGAGTGATCTTCAAACATATCCACTGTCATCACCGACCGCGCGTACTTCTTCCTCTGCGATGTGGTGCATCCACCACCTGAGAAGCCTCCGGCGATGGTGTGGATTTCCCCGTGGATAGGCATTTCGTGTTGCTGGGCTTCTCCACCTGCTGGCTGGGAACTCGACGCTCCCCCCGTCCTCCTATCCAGCAGATAGTCATTTAGGAACCCGCTCTTAACCAGATCATCGAGCTGATACCCTAAGGACAAACACGAGTCTAAAGTGTGGCCAAAGCCCTGGTGAAACTCACACCAGGCGTCTGGCTTTGGTCCCAGCACCTTGTCGCCCACCTTCTCAGGCGCTTTCAACCTAGCAGATATGTTGGGAATGGCGATCAGGTCCGCTAATCCCATAACAAACTTGTGCTTAGGCGGGCGATTGTATTCCCGGCGTGCTGGTTGCTGGCGCCCCTGGCTCCTCCCCTTGTTCCTCCTATCGTAAGGATGGCGAGTCCTCTGGTCCTTCCTGGCCGTCGCTGCTGTTTCCAACACCCTTTGCGGCTGGATTCTGGTCTGGGCGCGTGGCCTAGCGGGAGCCACGCTCCCCCTCTTCTCAGCGACCTCACTTTCGTCGGCGATGTGAGCCACCGCAAGTCGCCTGACCTCAGCAAATGTTGCAGGGTGAGCCCTGATCAAGGCCTCGCAGAATGGTCCCGACAGCACGCCCTTCTTGAATGCATAGACTAGCATTTCTTCATCTTTGGCCGGCGATCTGACCATCTGCGCTCCAAAGCGATTCAGGTAGTCTCTGAGGGACTCTCCCTGGTACTGCCTTATATCAAACAAATCATAAGACACCCTGGGCGGTGCCTTGTTCACGATGTATTGCTCGACGAAAACCTTCGAGAACTGCTGAAAACTGGATATGTGACCGTTAGGTAGGCTCACAAACCACTCCAACGCCGTTCCCTGGAGCGTGCTTACGAACATCTTGCAATACACGGCGTCTGACCCTCCCAACAGCATCATCTGCGTATGGAACGTGGTCAGATGGGCCTCTGGATCCTCCACGCCGGTAAAGACAGCCTTGACAGGGACCATGCTCGTAGGAATGGGCGTGTCAGTAATCGCCTGAACAAAAGGCATAGGGAAAACGCGGGGTGGCGATGACAGCGCCACCTCTTCAGCAGAAGAACGCCCTTGCTGCTCCTGAAGAGCTTGACGCAGCTCCTCAGTCACCTTGCTGAGCTCCTCATTCCTGGCGCGAGAGGCGACCAGGTCCTCATGCATTCTCGCCTGCTCTATGCGTGAGGCTTCCACAGTTGCCTGCAAGGAACGCATAATCTCTGCCATCTGCGCCATGGTCATGGCAGCGGCGCCTTCGGCAGCGACGGGCGCAACTGGACTTGAGTGATTGCTTCTCATTTTTCTCATGAAACTCAGCGAATCACAGGATGTAGCGAACAACACTTACTTTAGCTACGATTGAGTCAGCGATCAATCGGAAAAACTGTGCGAAAC
Organism: Phaseolus vulgaris; assembly: GCF_000499845.2. Taxonomy (NCBI): domain Eukaryota; kingdom Viridiplantae; phylum Streptophyta; class Magnoliopsida; order Fabales; family Fabaceae; genus Phaseolus; species Phaseolus vulgaris. Next base: position 16,899,637 of record NC_023759.2, read on the forward strand.
TCGGGAGAAAACTCAAGAACACCGCAAACCTTCAAAGAAACTTGCAACTTCACCAAAAACCACTGCTCTTCCCGCGGACAACCGAACAGACGAAAGAACTCAACTCCACCGAACAAATCGCGCGAAAACAGCAAGAAAACCTCACTTCACCGATCGAAAACCCAAGCGGACGGTGTAAAACGCGAATTCGCCGAACAAATTTCAAGCAAACAGCGAACGATGGTTGCACCAGCACACAACCACGCAGAAAACTTCGAAAACCTCCAAGAACTCACGCTGTGGATGGGAGCAAGTTTTACACGGCCCCACGGTGGGCGCCTGATGATCCTGCCTGTTGACCAGAACGCTGGAAACTGCCTCGTCAAAGGATCGACGTGTACACCGCTTCACACCTCCGTTCCTCTTCGAGAACCACCTCAAGAACCTGCAAAGAAACAGAGCGGCGCCGCTGCGGCCGATCGCACTCCAACGCCCAAGTCAGTGACCGAATCACCAAATACTGAGAGAACAAGAACCGTGCAAATCCTCTCTCACAGTCAGCTCTATAACTCGCAAGCGTAAAGAGTATAGTCTGAACGTGCGTACCTTAGAAAGTTCGTTGAGAACTCTTATATACCTGGTTACTTTCTCTCTCCTGGCAGTTACAGACTTGGACACGTGGCTCGTATCCAACTGTACACGTGCCATCATCTGGAGCCTCCTTGACTTGGGCGCTGCTTCTACTCTTGTTTTACTAAGTTACCCATGCGTGGTACTACCCAGTACATAGCCAACTTGGGAGTGCGATCTCTACTGGAACTGGCGAGTTAGGGTGCCTTCATACACCTTCCCTGTGGTCTCGCCGGCCGCCTTCATAATCTGCTTCTCCTTCATCTTCGGCGATGTGCTTTCTCTGGCGATCTCCAATCACTTGGTCGCCTGAGTTTACATCTGGCGACTTCATCTTTAACCCGGTGATCGCCGATTCTGGTATGCTGGAGATCGGAACACGCCAACTTAATAACTGGCGACTTCACGAGCCCCCCCGACTTCCTTCCCTTCTGCCAACCTGGCGCCTTGCCAACACGCCTATACTGTAGCGGGATGCCACGTCATCACTCCCGACTACCAGGGCGGTACATGCTCCAGTCATTAAATGCTTTGACCAATCTTTTAATGCAATTTAAGAGTTTGTTAAGATTTGATAACAAACTACATCTTTGAATATATTCAGAAAAACAGATTTAAGAATTAAGAATCTTTGACAAAGTTTTTCAAAGAGAGTTTTTCAAAGTGTTGAGATTGCTAAGTTTCTTGTGATTGATCAATGTGCTGGAATAGGATTCTGCATGTATTGATTTCAAATTATCTTCTGTAACAAGTGTAATCCTTGTACTCTGTTGAAAAATTTCGTTTCTGTGTTTGCTGAGATTGGCTGTGTGTTCTTGAGGTGTTCAAGATCAACAATCTTAGTGTTGGCCAAGGAGAGTGTGTTTCTTGAGGTGTTCAAGGTCATTCTCTTGGTTGTTGTGTAAGTGATCAAGTGGTGATTGCTTAGTGGATATCCTCAGGGTTTCTGAGAAGACTGGATGTAGCTCTGGATTTGGAGTGAACCAGTATAAACAACTGTGTACAATCTCTCTATCTCTAACTCTTTAAATTCAGTTTGTTTGTTGTTTACTGTTATAAACAACCGGTTGTTTCTACGAAACAACGGATTGTTTTTCTGGTCTATAGCTTTTGCTTGCTGTTTTGGCTAACTGAATTGCTTAATCATTTGGTTCCTCAGATAAATTCATTCTAGTTTTTGAAATATTTGTGAAAACCCTTTTAAACAATTCACCCCCCCCCTCTAGTTTAAAGTCATCTTTTCTAACAAGATTTGCCCAAGGCTTGCTTAAGTGAGTTCACTCCAGTAAAGTTGGGCTTTTCTGGTGAAACTTGCTTAAGTAAGCAATATCTCACTTGAGCGAGATTTAACTTAACCTACATCAAATTAGGTTAAATAGAAGGCATGAAACATAATCTTAGGCATCATTGGAAGGATAATTAGAGATAGAAAACCCTAGAGGAGGCAACCATCAAGGAGAAACATGCTTGTAATAGCTAGATAAAATATTCTTTTCTTGCTTTACATGCTTGTAATAGCTAGATAAAATATATTAGAGTTATGTTGCCCATATTGCAAGCAAAGTTCTCCTTATCTACTATCTTTAGGGTAGACACCTTGTTTGATCTCTTTATTAAATTCTCCATTGATTAGGCATAACCTATCACTCTCCACACTTCTCACAACACTCCTAAGAGCCAAGGGTTCTTTGCAACCTCTCATTGGCCTCCATTCTCCACTGCTCCATGGATGTTTCAAGCTGTCAAACAGTTGGATTGATATTGAAGAATAAATTTTAAACAAGTTTTTTCTACTCTCTCGCTTTATAAAAGTAAATATGATATTTCTACATTCATGCAAGTACCAAATGAGCCTCTATGTGAACTCTGGGAGCGCTTTGAAACAATTTTTTGAGGAGATTTCACCAAAAATTTGAAGACATAACAACTAAGTATCTTACACAATGTGATGTGATTCCAATAGCACAATATGAATGATTCTTGACATTCTTAGGAATCAACTTGATTTGGATATGAGATAGGCACTTTATGATAGAATTGGATCAAGATTCTATGTTCAAGAACTAACCAAGACTAGTATCAAAACCCAAACTCACATGGAAGATCCATGTATTGTCAATTGAATCAAAACAACAACTAGAGATGAAGAAGAAGCAAAGATGAACAACAGAAATAAAAGTAACCGAAGCAAAACACAAAGGAACTAGAATACCGAAACTGAGAAAGCAAAGAACACAAGCTAAGACATGAACATAAAAGGAGAAGGAAGGAAGGAGAAGAGAAAGCTCATGAAGATGGAAGGATTGGTTGGATGAACACGCCACTTAGAGGATGGAGACTCCAAGATGAGTGTGTTATGCCGCCACTTGAGGTAACCAAGAACTCTCAAGATAAGACTAAGTGAGGAAGGCACAAAGCTCTCCAATTCTCTCTCAAATTGAGTAGAGTTTCTCTAATTCAAAATTCAAATCTGAAAAATACAAAGGCAGCACCTTAATTTATAGGCTAAGAGGTGCTGAAATGTGAAGCTAAAACAAATGCAAATTCCCCCCAAATGACATGAAAGTTGGCGCCAACTATAGCATGAGGAAGGTGTGACTTCCTCTCTTAGTTTGGCACCTCCCTATTACGTCTACACTTCTCTACTAAACGCACACCCCCCTAAGTTTCCTAAACTAAAGACCTAAAGATGCTTTTACAAAAGAGGTTTCTTATGTTTCCCTCTAAGCACCTTCAAACAAAGAAATTACAAAAAGAGAAAACAAACGTCCATTAGCTCCTAAAGCCTTGAACATGCTCCTTGTAAGCCTTTGAGGTGGGCTTTTAACTCCATGAGCGTCCTCCATTTGAGCCTCAACCTCTTCTTGTTCTTGATGATTGGCCTCCATATCCACTTGAGCTTGATCTCCATCACAATGGTCTGAGGCCTAACACAAAGATGATATTAGATGGAGGAACTGTGATGGTGCTTGATGCAGAGCAAGCAATAAGAATCATAGATGCTTTGGCTTCAACAGACTATCAAACACAAAATGACAAACAAGTTGAACAAAAGAAATGAATGTTACAACTAAACACAACTGACTGCTTCTCAATCAAAAGAAAAGTTGAACAAAAAAAATTGAAGCTTTAACAAAGAATATGTCAAGACTACCTCATCAACTACATGCCATCAATCCTTCTTGATCACTCAATCAGCCAAAGACATGCGTGGTATGTGGAGAAAATATTTTTCCAAATCAATGTTCTTATAAAAAGTCAAAACTTTGGATGGAAACAAGAAAATGTTTCCTCCAATAATCAATCTTACCAACCACACAACAACAACGTTATCCTCCACATATTGACAGAAAATCAAAATTAGAAGATACGTTGGAAAAATTCATGCAAGCCTCATTGACAAAAAAAATACTGAAACTTGAATGAAGAATTCACAAATGATCTAGGTATATCATCATTTAGCCCAACAAGACACGCTTCGAGTAGAAGAAGAAGCCCATACGAAAGAACAATGCAAAGTTGTTGTCACAAGAAATGGTAAGGAAATTGGGAGGAACATTGAAAAAAAAGGAGTTGAGAAAGAAGAGGAAGAAGAAAAAATGAAAGAGAAAAAAATACAAAAAAAAATGAAAAAGAAAAGAATAAAAAAATAGAAAAAAGGAAGCTTCGTCCTCTCAATATATGCCATATCCCAAGATTGCTTCTAAGGATGACAAAGAGAGGCATTCATCATATTCATAGACATCATGAAGAGACTACAAATCAACATACCATTTTTGAAACTTTAGAACAAATGTCAGTTTATGCTAACATTACAAGAAAATCATGAAATAGAAACCAATTTTTAGAGACCAAATAATTAGTTACAATAGTAACTAAATTAGAGACAATTTTAGAAACTAAAAAAAAATTGGTTTCTAAATTAGTTTATATTATTGTTAAATAGTTTCTAAATTGGTATCTAATTAGCAACCAAGGTTTTTGCTACCAAATTTAGAAACTAAATAATTGGTAGTTAAAACCTTGGTTGCTAATTAGATACCAATTTAGAAACTATTTAACAATAATAGAAACTAATTTAGAAACCATTTTTTTTAGGTTCTAAAATGGTCTCTAATTTATTTCCTATTGCAACTAATTATTTTGGTCTCTAAAAATTGGTTTCTATTTCATGATTTTCTTGTAGTGTAAGTTCATGAAGGAATTACTGACAAAGAAAAGGAAGCTTCCCGAAGAAGAAACCATAGAACTAGCTATTGACTATAGTGCTTTGTTGCAAAAGTCAATGCCACAAAAATCAAAAGATATATGGAGCTTTACCATCCCTATCTCCATAAGAAATTTACATGGGGGAAAGGCATTGTTGGATTTAGGAGCAAGTATAATCTCATGCCTTTAACCATGCTAAAAAAGATTGGAGATTTGGAAGTATGGCCTACCAAAATGACTTTGCAACTAGCAAACAAATCCATGAGGTATCCACATGACATTGTTGAAGACGTGTTAGTGAAGGTAGATAAATTTGTGATCCATTAGATTTTGTGCTAATGGATATAGAGGAAGATAAAGAAATTCCAACCATATTGGGCAGACCATTTATGAAAATAGTTTGAGTAATTATTGATGTAGACGATGGAAATTTAAAAGTCAGGATATAAGATGAGGAAGTCAACTTCAATGTGTTCGAAGCCATGAATCACACAAAAGATGGAGGAAAATGTTTTAGGATGGACAAGCTGGAAGAGGTAATGATTAAAGCAAGGAAAAAACTCCATAAGCATGACTCTCTTGAAGCAATCCTCATGAATTGCAAAGATTGAAAGGCAATCATAGAAGAGGAAAACTTCAATAAAAGGAAGCCTACTTAAACAAACTAGACATCCAAAACCTCTTCAAGAAGAAGTGGTAGATGCAGTGCCCACACCAAAACTTGAACTAAAGTGTTACCAACACATCTCAACTACATATTCTTGGAATCGGGTAACAATAAATAAATCTTCATTAACAATAATATTTCATAACTTGAAGAAGACAAACTGATGATTATCCTTAAGAATAATAAGAAAGCAATTAGATGGTCCTTATATAACTTAACATGGATCAATCCTTATTAATGCATGCATATGATATTAATGGAACATGATTTCAAGAAAGTAGCTCAACCTCATAGAAGATTAAACCCTGTCATGAAAGAGATATTGAAAAAGGAGGTGCTAAAGTTGTTAAATGTTGGAATGATTTATCCTATTTCAAACCAATGCCCAAGCTCTGTACAAGTTGTCCATAAAAGGGAGGAATGATTTTCATCAACAATGTGAAAAATGAATTAAGTCCAACAAGGACAGTCACTAGTTGGAGAATGTGCATAAACTACATAAAGCTCAACCAAGCAACCGGGAAGGTTGACTTCCTTTGCCTTTTATGGACTAAATGCTTGAAACACTTGTTGGACAAACCTTCTACTGCTTTTTAGATGGATACTCTAGCTATAACCCAAAAACAATAGATCTAACTGATCAAGAGAAAACTGCATTTACATGTTCATTAAGAATTTTTGCATACAAAAAAAATGCCTATTGGACTATGTAACACATAAATAACTTTTCAAAGATGCATGTTGCACATATTTTCAGACATGGTGGACAAATGCATTGAAGTATTCATGGAAGATTTCTCAGTTTTAGACTCCTCATTTGAAGAATGCCTCATGAATTTAGAAGCCGACCTACATAGGTGTATTGAAACCAATTTGGTGCTGAATTGGGAAAAATGCCACTTTATGATAACAAATATTTTTCAATATGATCGTTTTCTCATTAAGTTGCTTCCTTAGTTGGATAATCTAGACAATTGGAGATTACTTTATTTTCTTGATTGAGTCTAGAAAATATATGTTTAATTGAAAATTGTTTAATGATTAGTGTACAAATAAATAGATTAAACAAGTATTACGACAACATAATATAACAACAACACATAGTGATATACCGTTTATAACTTTAATGTTAAAATAATTAAGTCTTAGAGGAACCCATACGTAAAACTCTCATATACATTTGATTATAACAAAAAGGTGATAAACATTGAGAAGATCTTAGACACAACATGAAGTAGACAAAGTCTACAAAGAACTCAATGGAACAAAAGGTCATAAACAATGTGGCAAACGAAGTCTGAACATTTAAGAGCTCAAGATAAATGTATCAGATGATGATGCTAAACGTGTTACACTGCACGCAAGAAAAGCATGACTTATTACAAAGACCAAACGATGATCAAGCAAATGTGACAGACGAAGATAATGCGTTGGACGAACTAGTGTCATAGAAGTTTGCATCCTTAATCCTTTCACTATTACAAATGTTCTAAATGTGTTTTGATTGTGCTAAGTTATACAAATTATATTTGGAATCAAAATGCAAATAACCTTAGAATGTTTTCAAATGAATTTCAACGAATTATTTTGTGACTATTTTGTCTAATATATAAAAATTTATGAGCTTAATAGATATATCTTTGAAAAATATAATTTCTGAAAACACAGCTATACTTGATTGACATTTAAATATCTGTTTGGAAATGTTTTCGAAAAACAAAGCACAATTCCATTCAATTGCTTTTAAAGGGTTTTTCGAAATAAACTACGATAAATAAATTCAAGAGAAAGTGAGAAAGATTTAATCCAAACTTGAATATATTGATTATGTATTTTGAATTAATATATATTGATAATTCACTTAGTATTCGGGGGCCCCACCATAACTGTGGTCAATGCCGAAGTCCAAGGACTTGTCGGTACACATGCCCCCAGTCTCGAGCTGTAAATCTGTTCAGCGAAGAGACTAAAGTCCTCGCCCCTGCCGACCTACGTGAATTCATGCGACAAGACGTGTACAGGACACCTGAAGTGATGCTTTCTGTTCCTATCTTAATTTGCGCACACATGTGACTTAACGTTTGTTTGTGTTTCCACGTTTACGTTAAAACGTTTCAAAAAACGTGTGTTTCATGCACTGTTCCATCACTCAAAACTTCTCTTGTACTATTCATCTTCTTCTTTGAGCGCTCTCGTTTCCTCTGTCGCAAAAATCACAACTTTCGGCTCGTCAGCAATCAAAGGTATGATTTTTCTCCATTGATTGCTCTTTATTTCTGATTTTGCGCATTGATCACTTCCTAAGATTGTTTAAACTTTCACATTGCTAAGTTTTCTTTCTGCTTCTTCTTCGTTCCTCTGTTTTCTGGGTTTTCCTGCGTGGGTAGGATTTTTCTGGGCTTCTTTAGTTTCACACCATAGCCCCCCTTTCTGAACCTTTGCTTTCTTCTTTTCCTTTCTTTTTCTAGCTTCCTTCATCATGGCATGAACGAAAGTCATCGCTAACCCTCCTCCACCTAGCGTCAACTACAAACCCTTATACCCTTGGGCCTCCGATGAGCTCCTTGCTGAAACCTCCACTCTCACCTATATTGCAGACTGGGTAGGGTGTTCATGGGTAGGGTGTTCGGGAGAGAGTGTGACGCCTACATCTCGGTTTCGTGCCAACGAAGGTGAACCCTTCTTCTTCTTCTACCGGACTGTCTTTAATCGCATTACGCAACGCCTTCCCTTCAGTAGCTTCGAAAAGGAGTTGCTAACAGAAATAAATGTTGCCACTGCCCAGCTGCATCTGATGGATTTTCAAGGAGCTCTTCTTGGATGTTTATGGAAGATGGTGCGGAAGCTTATGGAAGAGATGAACAAGGTCCTCCTAAGAGGTGTGGTGACCTTGAAGGTGCATGAAGAGTGTGGACATGGGGAGGTTCGGCCAGCCCCTTTGTAGGTGGTGAAAGGAAGATTAAAACCTAGAAGCTAGGCAAGGAGCAAAGTATATCATTAAATGGGCAGCATGACATTACTCTCATTAATCTTCCAAATACATGAGTCAAGCCCTCTTATTTATAGTGTTTAGAGGGCTGGAAATTCAAAAGAAAATGGAGGGAAATTCAAATGAGAAGCATTTGAATTTGGAGCCAATTCCTAGTCACAAGGGAAGTGTGACTTGGTTTCTATTTTTTGCACCTCCTAAATCTATACCTACACCTTCTTTTGTGTCACATGGAAGGTGTGACTTAGCTTTATACATTTGCACCTCTTATATTCATATCTACACCTCCCTTTATGTTCTACTAAAAATACTCAAAAGTAATTACAAAAGAAAGACATCCAATGATGCTTAGTTTGCCCATATCTTCTATTTGTGGGCTTAAGTTGAAGCTTCAACTTGTATTTGGGCTTGGGCTTAGGCTTTTTCTATCAAGGGCTTGGGCCTCTTCCATCATCCCCTCCCTCTTGAAAAGGATTTGTCCTCAAATCCAATGCTTCTTCTTCATCATCATTATGTGGATGTATGTGGCTGGATGGTTTCCATCATCCCCTTCTTCTTGAGAGGATCTGTCCTTAGATCTACAGGTTTGATCTCGAACAACAACCTTATTCCTATTTTGAAAACTAGGCTCGTCCTCCAGGATCAAATGTCCATCTTTGTGAGTCATCAAACAAATCAAATGTGTTAGTTTGAGCAGTTGTGTAAACATTAATTTTAGGAAGTTGCCATTCCTTTTGTTTTTCTATTGTTTTTGGCAACTTCTCATAATATTTCTCTATTGTTGTTGTATTTGTTCTTGAATCCTCTCATGCATTTTCTTAACAAAATCATCTTTTGTAACTCCTTCCTTATGCACAAAGGTATGTGGATTAGGAAGGGGTAATAAATCTAAAGGAGAAAGAGGATTAAGTCCATATACAACTTCAAATGGGAAAATATTGGTAGTTTTGTGAACTGCGCTATGGTATGTATGCTCATGCTATATAGTTGTGTTTGTCCTTTATGATTATTCTAGGCATAGTAGAAAGAGCTAGATTTTCAAATGTATTTTGACCATGCTTTGAGGATGATAAGAATTTAAAAGTGTACAACTTAGTTGCAAGTTTTCCCAAGAGAATCCTCAAATCATGGTTTGCAAAATTTGGAGCTCTATCCAACACTATGCTTGAAGATAAACCATGAGGATGTATCACTTCTCCTGAGAAGAGTTTATCCATATCCATGAAAATGGAATCAAAACTCAATTTTGTTTTCTAGGAAGCTCTAATATGAAATTTGTGTCTTCCCAAGGATCATTTGCACAAAGGTGAAGGAGTATAGAGTTCTTGAGACATTGCCTAAGGCGTATTTGTAAAAACAGAAATGTATCTAAGGTAATTGTCTTTGAACTTCTTTTCTCATGGGGGACAAAAAGTTTTCCTTTTAAAAGCGCTAGAGTTTTATCACTCTAATTTGACCCATGAGTTCTCCTTCATGAAGAGACTCTTCTCTCTTATGTGTAAAGATAGTCTTCGTTGTTACAACCATTTGTTTATGAGAATTTGTACACTTGGCAATGGTTGTCTCAATAAGACATGGCAAGTTTCTTTAGGCACATACCTCACATAAAAATTTGTTTTTGTAGATGCTTATAGATAACTTGACATTTCACATTGGTGATATCCTAGCACATATGAAAATAATCTACTTTATCTTTATCTATTGCAAGCTTCTCTTTTAAAGATCTTCTTTTTTTTTTGCTTATGCTTGCAAGTGTCCTTTACAAGAGGTAAGGCTTTGAGGTTGTTTCAACAAGACACATATTTTCAAAGGTATTTTTAAATCTTTTGTCTTGTTGAATGACCTTGTGGGAAGGAACACTCTTCTCCCACGCCTTTTGTTTCTCAAGGGTCTTCTCATGCTTTTCTTTTTCTTTTTCTTTAGCTTCCCTTTCGACTTCCTCTCTTTTCTTTTGTATTTTTCTTTCCTTTCTTTCTTTATGGGAAGCAAACAATTTTTCTACCCTCATTTCCCAATCTAGGCAAGCTTCTATATTTTCTTTTCCATGGAAATGGGGTTGGTCTACCCTAACCTCTCTTGGGTTTTCTTGTTCTTTTCTATCTCTTCTATGTCTTTCTAGGGGGGTGCTTGATAATAATCATTTATTCTAAAGGTTCCCTCCCCAAAAGAATCATGATCTTTAGAGATAGATGCATGAGAAGGTAATTTTTTTAAAATGTGAAACTTCTCATCCTTTGCTTCAGTCAATTCATTAGTTTTAGTCTCATTCTCCAATTGTTTTAGATGAAATTGATTGAATATCCTTGGGAAAGTTGTTTTAAAAGAGATTTCAAGGATTTCACATAACTTTTAAGAGATTTTGAGGAGTGAGAAGACATGACTAAAGTTTTTGTGTATAGAAGTGTTTTACTTTGAGAAAAATTAGGGAAGTTAAAGAAGGTAGTTTTCTAGGTAAGAGAGGTGAGTCCACAATGGACTACTTAAATACCAAGTCTTGCCTTAGCCAAAAAACTATCCCTCCAAATCTTCACACAAATCTTTCTCTTAGTAAACCACTTAAAAACAATCAAATTGGAGAAAATA